>NC_056733.1:1648594571-1648680788 GCF_019279795.1 Protopterus annectens
TTGGACCTGGTCATCACCAACATGGTGGCTCTATGTTCCACACCAGAGGTATGCCCCTCATTGTAAAGATCAGACCATACATTAATCTCACTGGACATCCATATCCCATCCCCACCCCCAGCCAAGGAAACCACGGTGAAGAATTTCTCAAAAGCAAATTTCACACTTCTCAAAACTGAGGTGGAATCCTTCAAAGCCCCAGGGCCAGTGGAAAATACTGCCCAAACTGCAGAATCCTTTACAAACGCATTCTATGGACACCTACAGGTATGCATGGATCATGCTATCCCAAATAAAACCAAGACTCACTCCTCCAAAAGCAGGAGACCTGTCTGGTGGACCCCAGCCATAAATAAGCTATACAACAGAAGGAGAAAGCCACTACATGATAGAGCAAAATCCCAAAAAGGGAAGGCATCTCTGATCAGTACTAAAAAGAAACTATGATCTCTCATAAAATCATCTAAGGCCAGCTTCTAAAGAAAAATTGCACAAGACACTAAAGATAATCACAAGGCCTTCTTTAGTTATGTCAGGAATCTGGGTGGCAACTCCCAGATATGGTCTGAGTTAGTGCAAAATGACAAAAAATTCACTGATCCCACAGACATTGCCAACATCCTGGCAGACAGGTTCAGTGCAAACTTCTCTACCCCTCCCCCCCCAAAACAGCAAATGTCTATCCCAACAGAATGTGGCTTCCCTGACATCACAGATGCACAGGTGAGAGCTGCAAAGCTCCAAAGCAAAAAACGCAGCATCAGTGGGGCCGGATGGTGTCCCAGGCTGTGTCTTACATGAGCTCCAAGAAGAACTGAACCCTCACATAAAGTCACTGTTCAATCTCAGTCTTACTACAGGATATGTACCCAAGGAATGGCACAGTGGTCCCGCTCCACAAAGGTGGTGCCACAACGGACCCCGTAAACTATCGCCCTATAAGCCTGACTAGTCTGGTCCGCAAAGCTATGGAGTGCATTATCATGGAACTCATAAACAAAGATGTTGGGCACCTCCAGATACTGGATCCTACCCAATTCTGCTTTGTTAAGGGCAGATCTTGCCTCTTGAACCTGGTTGACTTCTTTGAAACAGTTACCAAGGCCATAGATGAAGGGAAGGTAGTCCACATGGCCTACCTGGCTCTCGCAAAAGCCTTCAACACAATACCCCACTTGGGCATCATAAATAAGCTCACCAACTTAAATATCAACCCCTATGTCACAAGATGGGTTGCAAACTGGCTCAGGGATAGAACCCACATGGTCAGAATTGCAGGTGCCATGTCAGACTCTAAACCAGTTACAAGTGGCGTCCCACAAGGCTCAGTCCTGGGACCTCTCTTGTTCGGTATATACTTTTCTGAGGTACAGGCTAACATGGGAGGTCTATGGCTGACCAAGTTCGCAGATGACTGCACACTGGGTGCCATAATCGACTCTCTGGCTGACACAAGCATCCTCCAAAAGGGTCTCACAGAGAAGGATAACTGGTGCCAGAGCCATGGCCTAAAGCTAAATGCCAAAAAGTGCATAGTCATCCCCTTTGGGAAAAACAAACTGCCCATAAATTACCATATAGGTGGTAATCCATTAGGTACAGAAGAAGTAATTAGGGATTTGGGGACCCAAGTAGATAGTAATCTCTCATTTGACAATCATGTTGCCAAAGTGGTTAGAAAGACCTTCTATATAGCCCACCTTATCACGAAAGGGTTCACATCTAGATAAAGAGAGGTCATTGTGCCCCTCTACTTATCACTCATCAAGCCCATAATTGAATACAATGCCCCATTTGGGATGTACCTTACCCGACACCTGCAGCAACTGGAGAGACCCCAAAAGTACCTCACCAAGAGGATCAAGGGACTCAAACAGATGCCCTATGCAGTTCGGCTAAAGAAACTCCAGCTCTACTCAGTTGCTTATCGCCTACTCAGAGGTGATCTATGCCTGTCATATAAAGCCATGTCCAAACCAGAATTAATGGACATGCTCCACCTCAGGAAATCCAAATCCCTTAGGGCTACACGCTTCAGGGACTTAAACCTCAGCATAGAAATAAATAGGACATGCTGGAGGGACAGATTCATATCCCAGAGGCTCCCCTCACTCTGGAACAAAATCCCAATCCACGTTAGGCAGAGCCCCTCACTGACCCTCTTCAAGAGAAATCTTGACGAGTGGATGGGAGATTGTAAGTTTACCCCTGGGATCTCTTCTGTGTCCCTGCTAGACAGAGGTACAGTAAACAAACCCTTAAAAGGGCTATCTTCTGTGACCTACTATACAGAGGCACAGTCAACAAATCTAAAAGGGTGGCGAAAGCCAAACATACTCTGGCTAGGCTTATAAATGCCCTAGGGCAGATAGTCTAGTATTAACCTATGAACCTATGAACCTATAAAGTGATTTCAAATCAGTAGCAAATAATAGTAAATGAAGTCAAATCTTTCTCATTGTTTTAGTGTATGTGTGCATGTGTGTGCATGGGGGGTATCTACACATTTAAAAATATACCTTTTTCACATGGAGATAACCAGAATACACTTTTGATGTCTAGAGAAAGATCAAGGACTTTTATGTGGTTTCTGACAAGTCTCAGTGCTTGACAGACTGAAAAATGTATAAGCCAAAGTCCTTGTTCTACATGATGATCAGAGTGCAGTTTGCAGATACTTTCCTTTTGCTGGTGCTGTATCTCTACAGTGTAGCTTTTAATGTTTGCTAGTGATTAAAGAGTGGATGGGCTTCTGTTTTTGTCAGTAAGAATAGGAGGTTGTATGAATTAAACCTCTCTAGGCCTCATGAGTGATGGACTAATTTGGGATACACGTTGCAAGAGAACAACTGTTTGAAACACAGTATGTGTATTAGCAAATTCAGAGTCCTGGACATTTCTTGGTGGTCTTACAGTCACAACTGGACTAATTATTGATAGAGTAGGAGAAGTATTTCAGATTATACTTCAGTGGACATTTTTTGAAGGTATAGCATGTGGTTACTTGCAGTATCTGGATGATTAACTCACAGATACTCCTAGCATTAAGATGTGGACATATATGACTGCTAACCCTGCAGATTTTAATTTCTCTTGTGTTGTCACTTCCTTCCTGATCAGGCAGTACTGGAAAACAGATTTCCTTTATTTTTCTGGCAGATAATTTGCATTATTTTTTTCTATTTAAATGATGCATTATGTCAGCATTTAAAGCTGCTTTGCTATATAATTAGGTCACAGAGTTATACCTTACTTTGAAAGATTTGTGGTCCAAACTAACTTTTATTATCTGTTCAGTTAATATAAAATTGGTTACAATAATACAGAGGGACTCTGACTTTCTATTATTTTAAGAAACAATCCTTAGTTTTTAACTGATATGCCATTTTTTGAAATATGGCATTTTAATTCAGTTTACTCAATCATCACTCCTTATAAAAATCTCACTTCACTCAGATCAGCCAACAAGCTTCTAGTTACCACATTGAAATCTCATAATAAATCAGGGGATTCCCTATTTGCAATCACTATCGGTTCTTACTGGAATAAACTCCCAGCAGAGCTGACCTCCCTAGCCTCATGTCACCTTTTCAAAAAACAAATGAAAACTCACCTACTAATTCATTGGCTATGTCCGTGCTCCAATCCCGACTGAACTCAACTACCTTATTACTCACTCTACTCTGCTCCTGAGTACTTTTGCTCCCCTGCACTAACTTTCACTGACTTCCACAGCCCCCTTTTCCGTACCATCACTCTTTTTCATATTTCTGTTTGCATCCCCCTCTGACCTTCTGTTTTTTCTGTCTCTTGCTTATTTTAGCTGAGCTCCTATAATACTGCTACCTTTACATTTCATCAATATCTTTACCTCCTCCTCTCCTTCTACAACTGGCTATTCCCTTGACCTACTTAGTCCGTAATACTTGCACCTAACAATTACTGTACTTTTTCCTCTTTCAGTTTACTTTATTTTCTCCCTTTTCCTTAACAATAACTACATTTACTTACCTGTTTCTCTAGCAACCTGCATACTTAACACTGTATAATATTTAGTTTAGCCAATACCTGTTTTTGTCGTCACGACCAGTTACTACTGATATTTTTTTAACTTTATTTTGTATTTTCTAAGACTGGAGCTTATTCTCCTCAGCCCCTTCTCTGAACTTTGTTTGTCATTTACTTAGACTAGTCCATGAAAACCATATATGTAATTGTATTTTACCTGAGTACATTATGTTATTTGTTTGTTTTATTTAGTTACTTCCTAATCTGTAGTATCTTAGTCTGATAGTGGAGCTTTTCTCCTCGGGCCTCTGCTGAAAATGGACATGTATCCAGCCAGACTAGCCCGGTTAACAAATGTAAAATAAAAATAAAATAAAATAAAATAAATCATAACTTCTTTTTCTTCTTCTTAAAATGACTACATGTAAAACTTGTGGTTTACTTTTATTATGCATTTTGCACTTATAATCTGTTTTAATTCTGTGTGTGTGTGTATATATATATATATATATATATATATATATATATATATATATTTGCAAACATATCATAATGAAATCATGATAATGAATGCAATCATACTTAAGAATCATAGGAAAATCTCCATGAAATTTAGCTGATAAAAATATAATTTCATGTTTTATGAGTTGTATATCAGTGCCATGATTATTTTTTGTTTAGCTTTTTATATAATTGATTGCTGACCGACTAATTTGTTTAAAGAGATAACACAACACAATCACTAAGTGATATCTAGCTAAAGGTTGTTCTTAAACTATAATTATGATATATGAAGTATTTAAGTATTTCTATTTGATAAATGGGAGGCAAATTGGTCCAAAGACCCTTTTCAGCCATGACCTGGGTCCAGATTAAGTACACTGGCAGCAGGAAAATTACAGCTGAATGAAGAAATTAAATTAACTTTGACAGGATATTTCATTGCATTCAGGTAATTCAGTTGAGAATTTGCACATTTAAAAAGGCTGCCTTGATTTCCTTTTCTGGAATTGGCATCCATGTTGTAGACTGAAGCTCTGCAACAGTTTCTAATGAATGCATTTTAAATACTGCTGCCTATATGCATCTTACAATGGAAAGGGACATCATTATCTTTCCCCCTACTGAAGACTGTAATTTGCTCAAGCTCCTTCAGACCATCAACTAGATTGCTAATGTAATCCAAACAGCAGCAGGTGCTGGTGTGAAGCGGCCAAAAACCAAAGCTGAAACGGTATGCACCAACTGAATAGTAAGATGAAAGGAAACCTTTCACTAAATTCACTCTTCAGATGACAAAACTTCCAAACTTCCAAATAGAAATCACCACGCTAACTCTAGCAATGTGGAGCAGTAAATCCTTTAATCACAGTGAGCGCTTTCGCCATGCGGCTTCTTCAGACTGTATTACAATAATGAAGACTCAAACAGTTAACTTTATAACATATTCCCTCATCCCATTGGTTAAAAATGTCATTACACATATTCAATCAACAAAACACAAAAACAGTTGATCTCGTACAAAATGCATTCATGCAATGCAAGCCGCTTCAGCTTTGGTTTTTGGCCGCTTCACACCAGCACCTGCTGCTGTTTGGATTACTCTTTACTGTTTTTGCTGGTGTGACATCCTACGCTCGGGGGTTATATTTGACTTAGTTTAGATTGCTAATGTGCTTATGTAGGTATGTGCTGCTTTTTGCCCACAGAACTAGTTGGATAAGGGTTATAATGGAAAGACTAATCCTCATTCCTTCATCACCTGCAATCTAAAACAGTGGGTAACTATAACAACAAGCTTACTATTTATTTATGTATTTATCAATATGTAAAAATATTATATAACATGGCAATCTAAAATGTATTTAGTTATTTTTATTTATGTTTTTGTGACTGTGTCTGTGCAGGGATGAGCCAATTTGCTAAGTATACCCAGAAAGAAAAGACCTAAGAAATAAATATTAATTGTTTCATAGAAGATAATGTGCAGAAGTAATACTTGCACACATGGGGATACAAAGAAAATGAAATAATATATCTAATTTTGATTATTCACAATTACTGTGATACAGAACCATCCATTGCATCAGAAGTGTAGCAGAGGGGGTGTGGCCAAGATGTCTAAGTGTTAGCAGCACTTCTCTGATGCTCTGTCTCTAAAGATTGTTTCTGACAGGATTTTTAGTTTCTAACTTAAATCTTTTGAAAATTTTCTTCACAAGTTATACTTCTTGGTACTGTGGACTCTCTACAAAGAAGAAATTAAACTTTCAGAGTTGGTATCAAGAAATTTCCCGTCAGAAGTGATGCAGCTCTGTACAATTGGACAAAACTATGAGTCACACAAGAGCATCTCCTCAGGACAGTTCCCTGAAAAAGGAACTTCACACAATAATTTCCAGCATCCAGGACCTCTCAGTGAAGATGGATAATTTAGAAAAGATTATGGAGAGCATGAAAAGGGAAAGTAAAAAACAAATAAAAGACCTGAAGGAAATTATAACTAAACATTCAGAACAACTAGCAGCCATAGAGGAAACTGTAAATGACATTGGTGAGAGACAAATGGAAAATGACACCAAAATAGATTTTTTTCTAAAACAGAATAATCATTTACTTGAGAAAGTTTAAGACCTGAAGTCCAGATCAAGAAGGAACAATCTCAGAAAATATGGGATACCCAAGAAGATGGAAAGAAACAACATGGTCCTTTTTTAAATGAATGGCTGCCCAAAATATTAAATCTTCCTGAATCTCTCTCATTTGGGATCGAGAGAGCCCACAGGTCTTTATCCAGCACATCTGCTTCTAAAAACGCTAATGCAGTGAGATCTATTATAGTTAAATTCTTATCCACACAGGACAAGGACTTAGTATTAAGAACAGCTTGGTCAGGAAATCCAATACAATTTGAGGAGAAAAATATAAGTTTGATAATGACTGCACCTCCACTTCATTAACAAAAAGGAAAGACTGTGTCCCACTCATCAAAAGCTTGAAGAAAGCTGACATAAAAGCTCAGATCTTGTTCCCTGCAAGAATTAAAATTATTCTCTCAGATGGACAAAAAATATTCAACAACCTTGAAGAAGCAGCAGAGTTTGTCAGAAAGAATAAACTGTTGGATAAATTAGAAGATATGGATATTTCATTACCTAGTCTGAAAAGACAAGCTATCAATGGTAATTAATTTACAAATGATAAAAATACCAAGAAAAAATAAAAGAAAGTAAATGTTTGTTTTTATTTGTCACTTGTAACCTTACTTGTCTGACAGAATTTATCCAAATACTTTGAACCCAAATGAACAAATACTAAGCTTCTTCTGTTATATATATATTATTCTCTTTTTTTTTTTTTTTTGCATAAAAAGTCATATAAAAACAAGTAGCTCAATCATGATCTAGTTACTGATTGTTGGAGTGGCACCTTATATAAATACTAACTGTAACTAGTGTATTGTCAACAGCTTGTGTATTTTATATGTGCCCTTATGCACATTAAATATATATAATACTAAGCTATTAACATTTTAGATGCACTAGATCATTTTAGTAAAACTGCTGATAGAAGGTGAAAGTAATACTATGTGTTTTTCTTTTTTTAACTTGATAATGTTGTACATTGGGAAATACATGGGGGGACGGTGTAAATACATTTGCCAAGTTTACTCTGACTTGTTATTTATTGTAATAGGATGGTAATGGGAGTAATAATGTGTAGAAACTGATATTTTATACTCATACCTGAGTATATGTGTTTTAAAGCATACTGTCTTATTTACTGTATCCATTAATAGGGTAGGCATTGTCAGTTTTGATATTTCACAAGTCCCTGATGTAACGGGTTCTTTTTTTACCTTCATCTCAATGATTGTGCATGTTTAGTTTCCTTTTCCCTCCATAAACAGATGTAAATCTTGGTAACTCTGTCCTCAAGATGATTTTCTTGCTATAATGCAAAAAGCTTCACTTATTTAGTGTCTCAAGTGCAGTAGAGCCATTTGTTTTACTCATAGCAGCTTCCCAGATGATTTACTTTGTGAAAACAGGAAATATGTGACCTTTGAACTTTCGTCATCATCGCGCGATGCTCTTCGGCGAAAAATACATCAGATTTCGGCTGCTGGACTCTAAAATGATCTATATCAGCTTTTCTTCACTGTAGAGATGTAATCCTAGCTGAATCTACTCAAAAAAGGTACTACAATTGTTTTTTTTTTATTTACAAAGCTATTCAATGATGTTCTTTTAACATAGTAGTCCCATTTTCCTGTCTGGATAAATGCATAAAGTTATTTCAAATACTTCTAATGCTTAGTAATATTGGGGTAAACTGATTTTTTTTTTTTTTTGTTAAAACAAAAATGAAGTATTATGTTTACTGTCGGAATGCAAATCTGCAGTGTAATAAGTTTTATGGGAAAAGAATGGACGCAATAATATTTATAGTTCTAACAATATATGTATTTATTATTTTACTCAAACTACTTGATAATCTAAAAATCACATGCAAACATGATAACATATTTTACTGATTCTAGATGTATGCATCTTCTGGAAGATTCATGGTTTAGAACTATATACAGCCCCCCTTTTTATACAAATAGGAATAAACTATAATAGAAGACAAGTGTTCTAAACATGAGTAAATAATAAGAAAGGATAACATTCATAACTTTAGAGAAAGCTTATTTTTGTTTCTTATAACTCTAATACAATGTTCCCTGTAAAAAGTTCATTTAACAAATCCTTGTTCACATATTATTCACATTATTTTCTTCTGAAACATGTGTTAAATATTGGCAAGATTATTTATTTTATTTATTTATTTCAGTTTGATTACCGGGGAAGTCCACTGGGCCAAGAAGAACCCATTTTCAGTGGAGGCCCGGGGAGAAAAGCTCCAAAGGCAGTACAACCAAGGAATATAATGCATGAGAAGAATACAAAAGAATGTCCACACAGCAAGAATACATAGTAAGATCACTGCAGATGCAAATTTATAATAGAATGTACACACAGCAAAACATACAGAGAAGAACACAGCAAATGCTAAAAAAAACATTTTTTTTTTTTTTTTTTTTTTTGTGAACAAAATTTGCAAAATGTTCAATGTTTTCATCCTTACAGTGAAGTTAGAGTCAGCTAAAAGTATTTAGCTAGAATTAGAGTGCATAAGGTGCAAGAGTACAGGAGCTTAGTTTACGGGAACCTTGGAATTACGTAGGGTGAAAGCAAGAACATTTCCATTTTGAAGATAGGTGTAAGAAAAGTTGGGTTTTAAAGTATTCTGTGTTAGGTATGGTTCTAAGATAAGGAGGGAGAGAGTTCCATTTCCTACCTAGAGAGAAGGATAGTAGTTGCTGGCCAGCGGGATGTTTAGGTCTGGGGATGGAGATTAGATGTTGGTGTTCGGATCTTAATGATTGGTTGAGAATGTAAGGGGGAAGGATGTTGGATAGAGCAGGGCATTTTTCTGGGTAGAATATTAATTTATGAGTGGTTCTTAGTTGGAGATAGTCAAGGTGGTTTGGGAGTTCTAGCCAGTTTAGAGATTGAAGGGAGAGGCAGTGGTGGGTTGGGTTTTTGGATTTAGTGGCAAATTTAGAGATTTTATTATAGCAAGCTTCAAGTTTGGAGGAGAGGGAGGCAGACAGATTAGTTGGGAGAGGGGCTCCATAAAGTAGAGAGGGAAGGAGGTAGGAAGTAGCTAAGGTTTGCCTAGGGGATTTTGTAAGAAATAGATTATTCCTGTAGAGCATACCTAACTTTTGGTGGGTCTTTTTTATGTTTTGTTGAATGTGGAGGTCGAATTTAAGGCGTTTGTCACTGGTTATGCCAAGGAGTTTAGCGTAGGGTACCACTTCTATAGGGGTATTGGTTTGGCTGAGGATGTTGAAAGAGTTTTTGTCAAAGGAGGAAGCCTTGGTAGGGAGGAAAATTAGTATTTTGGATTTACTGGAGTTGAGGGAGAGATGGTTTTGGTGCATCCAGTTTTCTGTAGTGGAAAAAGCTGTTTGTGTTTTGGAGAGAAGTTCAGAATAATTGGGAGCGGCACATACTAAGGTAGAGTCATCAGCATATTGGATGACTGTTGAGTCAGGGAGAGCAGTGTGAAGGTTGTTTATGAAGATGTTAAAAAGTATGGGACTGAGGATGGATCCCTGAGGAACGCCGGTAGGAGTAAGTAAGAAGGGGGAGGTAGAGTTCTTCCATCTGACAGCCTGAGATCTGTCAGAGAGGTAACTGGAGAACCAGGAAAGAGTATTAGTGGAAAGATTGAGGTTGGAGAGGTGGTAGAGAAGGTGAGTATGGGAGATTGTGTCAAAGGCTTTAGATAGGCCTAGCAGAACAGTGGATACAAGAAGTCCAGAATCTCGGGCTTGATTAACTGTTTCTAAAAAGGAAAGTAGGGAAGTTATGGTGCTGTGGCCTGGACGGAAACCGTGTTGGGTGGGTGTAAGTAACTGATTCTCTGTTAAGTAGGGTAAAAGTTGGTGGTGGACACATTTCTCTAGAATTTTTGATATTGGAGAGAGAAGGGCTATAGGGCGAAAGTTAGAAATGGAGTTGTTTTTACCTCCTTTATGAAGTGGTAGAATGTAGGCTGAACATCAGAGTTTGGGACCGTATGACTCTTGTAAGGATCGGTTAATCAGGATACTAATTGGTAGAGTAATTCCTTCAGGTGCGCATTTGAGGAAGGAGGGAGGAAGGTTGTCGGGGGCATTGGAGCAGGGTTTTAGTTTGGTTAAGAGCTTCTTTATGAATGTAGTGGAAACTGGTTTGAGTTGAAATATAGAGTGACAGTCATTAGAAGAGTTTAGGAAGTTGGAAGGGTTGTTGTTAGGGAATGTTTTGATTAGTTTGGCTATAGAATCAGTAAAGGAAGTGTTGAAGAGAGAGCTCAGTTCATTGTCAGTTAAACTAGGGTCAGGGCAGGGGTTATTTCGAGATCCAGGATGGAGAAGAGAGTTGACAGACTTCCAGAATTGTTTTGGGTTGTTATGATTAGTAGACTGAAGTTTGTTGTAGTAGCTTTTCTTGTCCCAGGTGATTAGTTTTTTTACTTGGTTGCGGAGTTGGGTATATTGGAGTAAGGCAGAAGACTGTTTACTTTTCTGATAAAGCTTCCAACATTTGTCTCTGAGCTGCATGGCGTGTTTGGTCTCTTTGGTCAGCCAAGGAGCAGAATTGGTTTTGATTCGTTTGTTTCTAAGGGGGGGCTAGGGAGTTAAGGGTATTTAGGAAGATGAAGTTAAAGTGTTCTATGGCATTGAAAAGGGAGAGAGTGTAAAGGATTTGCCAGTTGATTTGTTTGAATATGTTAGAGAAAATTGTGGGGTTGAAGTTGTTGAGGTTACGAGTTTGGATGTAATGATGTTGGCATAGAGAGGGGTTAGCTGAGCGGTGAATGAAGGCGGGGAGATGGTCACTAAAGGAGTCAGGGATAGTTCCTGATAGAGAGATTTTGTTTGGATGGGAGACTAAAATCCAATCTATGATGGATCCTGGGGGGTGTTTTTTGTTAGGCCCGGTTGTAGAATGGATTACTTGGGAGAAGTTGAAAAGGTTGATAGCTAGGGAGGGGGAAGGTCTGTTGATTTTGTTCCAATCAATATTGACGTCGCCTAGAATAAATGTTTCATATTTTATTTCAGATGAGGCCCAGTGGAGAATATTCTCCAGGGTAGAGATATTGTCGCCTGGGGAGATGTATAAAGAAATGAAGCAGATATTTTTATGTTTATTGAGTTGGAGCAGACAAGCAGTTATTTAAGTATTTTTGAATAGAGGGGTTGGGATTTGTAGGGGGATTATGGAGAGAAGGTTAGAGTAGATTAGGGCAGAGCCTCTGACTTTTTTGTTTATTCGGTCACTCCTGAGGATGTTGAAACCTGGAGGTAAGATTTCAGAATCAGAGATATGGGGTTTTAGCCAGGTTTCAGAGACGGCTAAGATGTCAGATTGGTTGTGATTAATCCAGGCGTGAACATGGTGAATTTTGTTGTTAAGGCTCTGGACATTGATAGTGAAGACCTTAAGGGTGCTAGGAGAGGAATGAGGAGAAGGAGTAGTAGGAGGGAGAGGCGTATTTGAAGTGGGGGAGGAGGGGGAAGGAGGGAAGGAGTTGGTTGTAATGAGGCTGGGGCCAGGGTTAGGGTGAATGTCTCCAGATAAGGCAAGGATATTATGAGAGGTAACTTTAAGTGTTTTAAGTTTGGAGAGTAGGAGGTTGTATGGGGTTGGTAGGAATGTAAGAGAGGCTTTTTGTAGAGGAGGAGAGTATTTTGGAATGGAAGAGGTGTAGTAGGTGTATTTGGATAAGGGAGGGGGAAATGGAGTGGAAGTGAGTGAGTAGAGGAGGTAGTGGGTGGGAGAAAGTGATAGTATGTGTAGTAGGCAGGAATGGGTGAGTTATTGAACAGTAAGATGTAGCATGATGGAGAGGAATGAGAAAGATGAGGAGAGAGAAGGGGAGTCTAAGGGAAAAGAGAATTTGGGAGTACATGTTTGAATGGGTGGGGTAAGGGATGGAGAAAATAAGGCGGTAGAAGAGAGTGGTTTTGGAGAGATTGTGAAGGAGTGGAATGAGGATATAAAGTAGGAGAGGAGAGGGTAGGGTAAGGGTAGTGAGAAGTGGGAGGGGTAAGAGAGTTTGGAGAAATAAGAGGAGGTTTAAGAGTGGTTAATTGATGTATGAATTGATGGAGGAGGGAAAGACTGTGATTGGTTGAAACAAATGGAGGGTGGAGTTGGTGAGGTATAAATGTGGAGGTGTTGGGGGTGGGTGGGAATTGGGGGCAGGGTAGGGGAGTGGAGTGAGCCCGTAGGGCGAATGGCACGGGAAGAGCCAGAGGAGGAGAAAAGTGTAGAAGACAATCAGTAAAGAGTGAGTATTCAGAAGGTAAGTTTAACAAGTTTATCAGAGATGTGAGGATAGGGAAGGTAAGTGGAGGAGAGGAGGACGTTTAGTGAGAGGAGCAGAGAAGAGGAGTTAGAGGGTAGAATGCAAAGGAGAAAGACAGAGGGGGAAGGAAGAGACTTCAGAAAGGGAGTAGAGAAGGGCTGAGTAAAGGAAAGGAAGGCTGAGAGTTCTGGACAGTAGAGAGGGAGAGAGCAGAGGACTGGAGGTAGAGGGCTATAGTAGGGGAGATAAGGAAGGAGAGGGAGAAGTAGAGGGAACAGTAAGAGGTAGTGAAGCGCCACCTAGTGGTCAGTCAGACTGGAGTAGTTGAGACCCCAAGGGGAGAATCAGGAAGGGAGCTAATGAGGTTCAGGAAGGCGGTAAGAAGTGCAGGGAGAACTGAAACAGCAGAGAAGGGGGTAGAGAGTATGGGGAAAACTAGGAGTGCAAGCAGTAAGGTAGAGGGGGTAGTGACTGCTGGCTAGTCTGGCAGGGAAGCGTACTGCGACCTAGTAGTATCAACTAATTAATAGTACAGAGTTACAACAGTACACATACTTTCTTGGAACCTTGTGTTTAGGACATTGTATTCCTTTTTTACATTTTATTCTAAACTCTTACTACCAATTTTTAAAATATAAAAGACTTGATTTGAAGATGGCAGTAAGTTACTCTAAATCCTTATAAGACAAGTGTAAATCTTTTTGTTTACTCCATTATTTTATTAACCAATATTCTGTTATTTAGCAATCACAAGGTACTTATTACTTGCAATCATGGTTGCCGGAACCATAGAGCGAGGGGGGAGGGGCAACTCCCCCCCACACACTTTTGCAGCAGATCCATCTGATTTTTTTCTCTTTGTTTCAGCCTGTCGGAATTGAGCTGAAGGCATTTCCAGCTGGCTGAAGGAGCTCATGAATTTCCAGTTGACTCAAATGTGAGCGAGCCGGAAATTTGCAATTTACTGCTGTAGGACAAAATGACTGGATTATCAGCTGCAGAAGGGAATGAAGTACAGGGCAAGCAATTTACTGCTGCAAGACGATCTGGTGGGGAATGAATTAAGGTAGGAAAGTGTGTGTATGTGTGTGTGTGTGTGTGTGTGTGTGTGTGTGTGTGTGTGTGTGTGTGTGTGTGTGTCTGTTGAACAGATGATCTGGTGTGTAATGCCTCATTCTATGAAATCTCTTTTTTTAAAAGTATTCATGTATTCCAGGTTCTATATTTTTACCAGATTTTCCATGAGTTGTGGGAAGACAATGGCCTTCTGAATGATAGGCACATTTATAGATGTTGTATTGAAAATTATCATTTTCTTGACTTTCTGATCTGCCTTTTTGTGAGTGTTGGAGGTTCAGAGATTTCTGAATCACAAGAGCTCATTCACAAGCTACATAAGAAGATAGGACGTTCATGTTTTTATTCATTCTTTCATTCATTCATTCATTCATTCATTCATTCATTCATTCATTTATCAAGTAAGTAGGTTGGATCATGCAATCTTTTTTTAGCCATGATCTAGTTGCAAGAAGATTAGATTACAAGCATATACAACATATGTTGTATGCAATATACCACCTATTAAGTCAGGCAAGTTTTAGAAATATTTCTGTGACTAGAAGTTGTCTAAATTGACTAAGTATTATTCTGTCATTAAACATTATATATCCAGGTGAACAGTGAGCACAATGCAAGCCTTGAGATACAGATTATGTTGCCTAACAATGGTTCTTGCTCACCTGACTAACATACTTCCAACATGTGGCTGCTTTTCTTTACAAATAAATATACAGGCAGGTTTCTTAGGCACTTGTTTGAGGTTTTATTATCTATGTAGGTTGAGATCAGACTGGAATATATATAGAGTTCCTTCTACTACTGCAGTAAATGGAATGCTGTAAAATACTTATGGAAATAAGGCACTTTCACTATAACTTATTGACTTCTAGCTGAATGAGGTTATACCACATCAGTTCTATGGAACTGTCATTTTGCAAGATATTTTATCAAATATCCAGTCATAACATCGCCTGGATGAAAAACGGAAAAAAAAATGAAATGCAAGATGACCCCCCACATACATCCATGGGAGGGGCAATCTTTTCCACCTCAAAAGTTATATGTGTCAATGCAATGGCTGCACAAACATGTGCTCTTTTTGATGCAATTTGGTACTAGTTCCAAATGTTTGCTTCATAGTTGCCACATAGGAATGTTTACTAGAGACTGTTTGATTTCTGTATTAGTGGAATGCTCTGTTTAAGACTGGAGTTGTATAGCAAGAGTAGATTTCCAAATTAAGTGTTGCAAGGCAGGATGGTTGCAATATAAAGGATGCTGTGGGATAATTTTAAATGGGAGAGAGTCAATGTACTTTGTATTTCTAGACATTTTATTTATTTATTTTGGACAGGTACAGTGATAGGTTCTCCTTTGGAAATTTGTTGTATATTTATTTTTTTGTATTTTTATGTGGGTTGAATGGATATTTATTAGCATAGTTGGAACATAGAGCAGGCTGGGTCAATGGAGTGATCAAGCAATAGTCAAATGACTGAAGCCTATAATGTATGGTATAGCTTTGTGTAATGATCCACATTTTTTCATTTTTTTCATTAACAATTAAATTATGTTGGTTGAATTTTAAATGCTGGCTAATGATAGCTCCTACAAACATATTTGCAATTCCTCATTCTAATGCACTGTTATTTTCTGAGATAGTTTTCATTTCTTTATGGTTTCCTTTTGAAGTACTGGAGGTAAAGAGTGTTATCTTTGTCTTTTAGGTGTTTAGACAAACTTGTGACTTTACAAGCTATTGTTCTATTGAAGCATTTTTTATTGCGCTATTTTCTGAAATTAAATTACAGATGGCACTGAACATAATAGGGAAGAGTCATCTGCATACTGGATAATGTCGCTGTCTTATGCAATATTTATGCATTTCATTTATAAAGATGTTGAACAGAAATGGACCTTGGAATGATCTTTGAAGTGGTTCTACTGTACTGGGTAGAAAAGAAGAATATGTGTTACACCAGTGGGTACACTGAGTGTGCAGATTAAGGTACCTTTTAAACACTTTTATCATTTAATCACTAAAACCTACTTTAGCTAATTTAATAAGTGGTAATGGGTGAGATATGGTATTGACAGTTTTGTCTATCCCTGATTTTTTATGTTCTTTTTAAATCAGCATTCAGCCAAGATACATTGTTAGACCTTACTTTTTGTGGTGATTTAGTGACATATTCCCATGTAAAGCAAATAAAATATTTGAGAAGAACTAATTAACTACATTATTCAGATCTGAAAACATATAATTAACCAGTTAAGACTAGGTACCAGTTTTCCTTAGCAAGTAGTTGCGAGTGTAACTGTGCAATGCATGGGGATAACTCAGATTTCACCCTTTTTAAAATGTTCACATTCTCAAAAAAATTAAATTTTAAAATATGGCATGTTACAAATTAGCATATCCCTTTTCTACTTGCCATGTAACAACAAGCATAGGTAGGAAATCCATGCCCTGTTACAATGTGGTGCAGGCAGTGATGTCACTTGTTGAGATGCAGCTGATATCAATATTTCCAAAAACCGCTGGTGGCTGAAAGGATATCACCATCACCACTGATGTTTTAGCATTTTCATTCTTTGAATCATAATGAGCTTCATCAAAAATAAATAAAAAAAAAAAATCACACAATTCAAATCAACCAATTAACGCTACTAGATAATGCATTGCTTAATCGGCGATATTGTAGTTGAGGACCTCACCAGTTCGTTTCATGCAGAAGTGGGCGTGTCGCAAATTGAGTGACAACCCGGTCTGCATATTACTTGGGCTTTTCAACAACTGGCAATAAATTCTATATTTCTTAGCATTTTAGGTTGATTAAACTTGCCATTATACACAATATGTGCATATCAAAGTTCAGTCATGCTGCAACACCCTGTAATACTTAAAGACTTAAAGACTAACCCCACAACTGAGTAAAATAAAGAAGCAGTTACACTTCCATACAATTGCGTGCTGTACTGACAGCACATAACCGTTCAAAGTGTCAATATGAGATTTTGGTGACTGACTGCTAAAAGCACTGTGACAACAGAAACACTTTAGTTTAAATAAGAAGCTATTACATTGTATCAAATCCATAATTTAGCAGTTGGCAGTCCTCCAAAAAACTGAAATACCCCAAGGTCGAGAAAGTGTTTTTGTTTAAATATCATTCACGCATACCGGTAATTTACTTCAGTTTACTGTTATATTTACTGTCCTATTACAATGTCAAGTACACTTTTTCTTTGGTTGTACATTCAGAGGGAATGCGTCTGAATTTGGAGGTTTTGTCAATATCAGTTCATACATTTTGTTTCATTGCCTACTAGAAGACTGTTGCAAACTACAAATTTAAAACACATTCAAACAAGTGGTGCTGTATTATACAAGGAATATAATTTAATACACTCAGGTTAATACAATCAGGAAGGTTAATCAAAGAATGTATACAAGTATGCTTGCTCACAGGATGCAGGCGATCAAAGTAGGAGAAGAGACCAGCCACCAATGGAGTCCCCAGGGTTCGATGCTGAGACTTTCTGTTTGGTATATACATCTCAAAAGTAAAAGGAAATACCAAAGGGCTTTGACTTACTAAGTTTGAGATGTCTGCAAGCTAGGAACAGTTACTGAACCACCAAATGACTTAGCCATCATGCAGGAAGTTTTGTCCTAAACAATAACTGGTGCCAGAATCATGTACTAAAACTAAACTCCAGGAAATACATTATTGTATCCTTTGGGAAGTCATCTACTCCAGGGAACTGCCAAATTGACAACCCGGTTGTTTGGCATTTGGGAAATTATGTGTACAGTGACCTAACTTTTGACCAACATGTGCCCAGAGTCATAAGAACGTCTTTCTGTATTGCACAGCTTATAAACAAATTGATTTTGACTAGATCCAGAGATGTTATTGTCCCCCTTTACAAAGCCCTCATTAGGTCAATCATTTTGTCTAATGCCTACTTTGGCATGTATCTGTCCAGACCCATGCAACAGTTGGAATACTCACAGAGATACCATACTTAAAGGATACAGGTCATAAACAATAGGTCTTGCATGGACCACCTCAAAGATTTATCACTATACTTAGTATCCTACAGAGTGCTTAGAGGTGACATGTGTCTGGCATACAAGGCATCCTCCGACCTAAGACAGATGGACCTATTGAACATTAGCAAGTCAAATGGCATCAGAAATGGGATCAGAAATATTCAGTCCAGGTATCTAAACCGAATGTTGTGTAAAACAAAGCTCATCCCTGTCCACATTCAAATGCAACTTGGATCTAAGGATGGGTAATAGAAAATGTATTCCAGGATTGCCCTTCATGCCACTAATGGACAGAGGTAGTTCCTAAATGCTGCATCTCTTACATGGGTCCACTCAAATTATCTATAGTATGATCACATTTATTCTCACCAGGGCTAATATACAATTATCAGCCATGGGATAGTTAAGACCAATCAGAAAATGTTAATTCAAGCACCAAAAGGGAAATTGGCTAATCTTAAAATGTCCTCCAAGAGAATCTATATTGTGGTAGTAAATAGTTTTTAAAAATTTCCTTTTTTAGATCACTAAGTGCCCCTCTCACCCTCTGCACCCCCCCCCCCCTGTCTTCAACAGCTTCTGGTGCCTCTGCTTGCAATAGAAAGGTTTGTGACATAACTGTTTGAAACTTTATCTTATGTTCATAGCTGTTGATTAAGGTAGTCAAGTCACAGTCTAATGACACCTTTAAGGAACTGTTTAGAATTCTTAAATAGGTCAGGAGAGTCACCACATCCTAAAATGCATTGTAGATTTCAGAAATTGCAAGCTGAAGCATCAGACTAACAATGGCTATTGATTGTAGAATGGTAGAAGGTGGCTTCAATGACTTGTTCATTGAACCAGGAATTTTAAATTCCATGTTTGGTATTGTATATAGTTCTGATTATTTGATAGATATGTATAAAGATAAAATGTTGTCCATATGTTGTCCATAATAAAATGCACAATGCAAGAATGTGTTTTCAAATATGTCTATATATAAATGTGTTTCGCTTAATGTCAATGACCTTAATAACAATATAAAAAGTGGAAGTTTATGTAACTACCTTAGAACACATTGAGTGGATATTGCATTTATACAGGAAACCCACCTAATAGAAAAAATATGTGAATAAGTTGTTTTTTTAATGGTTATTCAACACTTGATGCATCTCACTATCAGACCAAGAGGAGGGGCACTATGATTTTGTGGAAAAAATCCTTAACAGTACCTAAAATTATTGATTCATATTTAGACAAAAATGGTATGTTAAGTATGGTAACTTTGGAAATAAATAGAAAATACATCACCTTAGTTAATGCATACTAGATACCTGGTATCAGAGCAGGAACAGCAAACAAGTACTTAGAACTGATCTCATTTAAAGCTAAAGGAGATATTATATGTACAGGAGATTTCAACTGCATTCTTTCCAAGAATGATACTACTAAGAATGGTAACTTTAAAATGTCAGCTGTAGCAAAAAAATTAAATAACTTTATTACCTCTTCAAATCTAGGGATATTTATACCATAAGAGAATCAGAATCCCTATAGTATACACATTACTCTTATAGGTCTGACACCCAAACAACTATTGATAAGATATTTGTTACTTGTAATGTATTATCTAAGATACAGGAAGTCATGATAAGTACATGCCCATTGTTCGACCACAACGCTATTTTTTTCAAAATCCACATAACACCCAGAGACCTGATATACTGGCAAAGATTACCCGCATACATTACCAAATTAAAATGTTTCAGATAATAGCTGTTAAAAGAAATGAAAACCTTTCTAGATTTTAATGATAACAATGAGACTTATAGAATTATACTTTGGGATACACTTAAATCATATTTATATGGTAAAATCAAAAGTTGGTCTTTAAACAAAAAGAAATACACATACAAACAAAAATTGACACTTTAAAAAAGAACTTTGACAAAAAAGATGCTGCAAAACTTTCTGAAATAGAGCAACTGAATAGGACATACACAGACATTTTAAATCACAAAGTAGCAATAAACTTGGAAAAAAGAAAGCTACAAACCTATATTATTAATCCAAAGAATATGCATAGGCTTGCACTTAAATCTAAAAGCCTGACAAAAGCTAATCATATTAAGGAAATTATAGACAATTCCATGAAGAAACCTAAACATGTAACAGATTTAAAAGAAATACTAGAGGCCTTTAGAACACATCATGAAACACTAAATAACACCAACCTACATAATACTAATAATAGTATGAGAGACAAGTTTTTGAAAGACAATATTGATAAAAGATTAACAGAAGAACAAAACTCTATACTCCTTAAGTCTATATCATTAAAGGATCTTAAGGGAAAAATACAAAACATTAATGATAATAAGGTCCCTGTACTTGATGGACTATTAGGGGAAATAAATAAGATTCTTCCAGATGAGACCTTAGAAATTCTAATAGATGCTTTTGAAGAATTCAGAAAGAATGATGGTGGTTTCCCTTCCTGGAAATATGCTATGATTTCACCCATTTTGAAACATGACAAGGACTCTAATTGTATAACATCTTATCGCCCTATTTCCCTTCTGAATGTGGACTACAAAATTTTTACATCTATTCTAGCAGATAGATTAAATCATTTTTTACCAAAAATAATAAAAGATGATCAAACAGGGTTTATTTCACACAGGAAGGTCCAAGACAATTTAATCAGACTACTAACATTAATGGAGTATGCAAACAAAAAAAGAGATAATTAACAATTATTAGCCTGGATTTGGACAAAGCATTTGATTCTTTGAGTTGGCCCTATTTATTTAAAGTTCTAGAAATGTATAACTGTTCCTCAATTTTTTAAAATTGCTGAAGAAATTATACACTACTTCTGTAGCATACGTTAAAATTGGAGCTTTCTTGTCAGGATCACTTAAAATAATGAAAGGCACCAAGCAAGGGTACCCTCTGTCACCCTTATTATTTGATCTATCAGTGGAGCCATTAGCTAATTACATAAGAACTAATGATAAAATAAGTAGCTTCTATGTCAGTGCAAAGTACAATTCCAAAATCCAGCTTTTTGCTAATGATATCTTATTAACAATTAGGAACATAGATACCTCAATTGAACAGCTTATAGAATCTCTTCAAAACTTTGAAATGATATCTGACCTAAGTTTTAATCAAAATAAACTGAAACTATTTTGTTAAACAAAAAATAAACCCCATTCAAGACAGATATAGAGACTTTAATTGGGCTAACAATATGATTAACTATCTAGGTATAACCATTAAAGCAAACTGGAAAGACACTAGGCAAACAAATTTCATAAAGTTAATAGACACCAGTAAAGATTACTTAAACAAATGGAATAAAATGTTATTCACCATGGAGGAAAGGCTATCATTACTTAAAATGATCATACTACCCAAAATTCTGTATGGTTTTCAAGCCATTCTAGCACCCCCTTCCAAAAAACTAATGAAACAACTTAACTCTCTAGTAATAAAGTTGTTATGGTTTCCACAAAAAAAAAAAAAAAAAACAAGGATTAGTCATTCATGGCATTACAGAAGTTGGGAAGAGGGTGGAATCTCATTTCCACATCTAGAACTATATACAGACTCAATTATTTTTAACATTATAAGTCATTGGCTAAACAGCAAATATACTTCCAATTGCAAAAATCTACATAAAGCAGTATTACTAGACAATTGTGAGAAAACAATAAACAATGAAATGTTTTCTGAAGTGGAAAAAGTTTACCTTGTCATAAAATACATTTGCTTTAATACAAGTAACAAAAAAACATTTCTTTCCATTTGTTAATTACATAGTAAACAATTTCAAACAGCTAATGTTCAAAGATTATAAGATGAGAAATCTTTTATTTATTATGTTTCCCATAGCTTTAACAAATACATGCTTGGACTATTATAACATGAAAAAAATAGAAGTAATGAAAGGAAATGGGCTAGTTTTCTGGTATCAGATTCTTGATCACAATTATATACAGGGCGCAACCTCTCTCATAGCAGGACATAAATCAAACAACTGGCTAAACATACACACTTTTAGAGAACATAAAGTTAATGAGTTTAAAATAAATAAAATATTGAAATCCACACCTAGACCCAAAATTCTAACAGTTTTTTTTTTTATGAAATCAATACACTATGCATAAATGATAGACTATCAGTGTCAAGGTTATATAGTACATTGCAAATGGATTTACCAGCTCCAGATGAGTCCCTATGGAGCAATGCAGAAAAAAATAATAAATCTAACTTTTTAGAAAAAGAGAAATCAGTAATATTTAAATCAGTCAGTAAAACTGCATCATCTCCCTTTCGGAAAATTTACACATGGAAATTTATTCACAGAAGTTTTTGCACACCCCCAAAAATAGCATTAATATAAGCTAATGAGACATCATTATGCTGGAGATGTGAACAAGCAGAATATGCAGACTGGGTACATATGTTTATAAATTGTAATACTGTAATTCCCTTTTGGTTGGAATTCGAATCCTTTATTAAAGCATTGTGGTTGGATAAATATGAAGTCACTGACTCATTGTTATTATTTAATGCTCTGATTCCAGTGTATGTCCAAGTACGCAAGTGCACCTCCTCTGGTCCCTCCTTGCAATAGCAGGTAAACCATTACCTCAAACTGTAAAAGTAAGAAAATTACACCTTTTGTGGAATTTATATTACTGGCCAAAATAGTTTGTAATAGAGAATTAATGACTATGTCTTTAAGAACTACAAGAATGACACATAAAAAACTAGCTTGGTTAAAACTTAAAAAATTGTTAGATAAAATGTGAACATATTAGGTTCATAGGTTAGTACTAAGCTAACTGCCCTTGTGAGCCATTTTAAGCTTAGCCAATTATCCCTTGTGAGACTCAAACCCTGCACCTTGTGTTTGTAAGGCAAACACCTTAACCATTAGGCCACCCTCCCAACCCGATTGACAAAGTTACTTCTGTTATGGACATTGTATATAGTTAAGATTTGTTTAAATTGTTTAACATTTTTGATGCATTTCTATTTATGAAAACTCAATAAAAATTATGTGAAAAAAAAGAAGTGTAGCAGAGATGTAGTGCATCATTATATATGCTGGTGTATTACTTAAAGTGGTGTGGTGTACACTGTAGTGGCTCACAGATTTGAACAATAACGAGATAAGCCAAAGAACATGAAGGACCCATATGGTAATATGATAAAGTACAGTCTAGGGGGAGGGAGGTTGTCATAATGGTTAAGGTGGTTACCTTACAAACACAAGGTGCCAAGTTTAATTTCCACATGGGGTAACTGACTAGGTTTAAAATGACCCACAAGGACAGTTAGCCTAGTACTAATCTATTAACCTATGAAGTAGTAAAAGATAAAAAAATAGAATATGAATCCTTACATATTGTGCTATCTAGTCATAACAACACCAACAATATCGTTATCATCAAAGCAATTTGGAACAAAGTGAAGCCACTTATCAAAGCAATGGTATCATGGCCATGTTTTCATTCAGTTTGCAACAGAATGCCTACTGACAATTAAAGTAAAGTAGAAGAATAACTGTAAGGTTCAGCAGACAGAGATGTTTAAAGGTGAAACTAGTGAAAAAAGATCACAAGAAGTAACCATAATGTGTTACCCTACTAATTAACTAGGATTAATAGACTGATAACTTGCTATCAATACAACATGACATGGGGATAATAATCTGAAGAGCATGGTGGGAGCATAAGCTGATAAAGATGTGGTTCTTAGATAGTTTTATGTTTATTCTACCGAAATACAAGAGGATAAATGTACAGATGAACAGGCCACACCAACAGTATGTTAACCATGAAAACATATCTGATTATGAAGAAGTTCATTTCTACGAACAATTGCGATATCCTTAACTAATAATAGCTGACAGAAGACATATGTAACTATTCTGTACATATTGGGCACTAGTTACTATATTTCTTTTATAAGGGCACAAATTAGGAATCAGAAGATCACTGGTGAGCAGTACTAAAGGAACATAATTAGAGTTCACCTCAACACAAGTAATATTACCAATAAAGCTGAATGATTCATATTACACTAAAGAAAATTGTTTCTGGTTCATCAGACTATAAGCAACAGAAAGACTCTGCAAGGTTAATGTAAAGCGATAGATGGAGCATGACATAAAACAGTACGTGGCATGGAATGGGACGTAATGCATTTAGACTTTATGCAAATATGCATTAGATGAACAGCAATTAAAGTACTGGAACAACATTTTTATTTCACCATAAGGTAAACAAGAGCCATGGGCTAGCTATATGGATCATTAACCAGCATGACTTTAGCAGTCACTCTGCTATTACACAAAGTCATAACCTTACAAGGTGTTAGATGTGCATGGCACAGTGTATCACTAAAATATATAATGGGAGCAATGGAAAACACATGTTTTTCAGTTTTTATTTTATTTTTCAATGTCATGGTAACTGAATAACTTGCATTTATATATAACCAAACAGTTACAGTTTTCAGTATTATTAACATCTCTAATTACATTTTGAATAAGCTGTTTAAAATAAAGTTTTCTTTACCCTATAACATTAAGGTTAAAGTGGTTTTAAGATTATACCTGTAAAACCTACAAGAACTCATTTTAGTTAGGATATTTCTTCGTATTCTCATGTGTTTGATACAAAGTCACCCATAAGCATGTATTCATCAGTAGTATTGCTGTCAAATCTATTTATTTATTTATTTTTATGTAAGAAATAATTATGGCATAGTTTTTAGTAGTTCCTTACCAAATAAAAGTAGATTCATAATCCCTAAAAAAACAATGAGATTATAAGAACTCTGCTTTATTTTATAATATAACTGTGCAACAATTAGTGCAATTATATCTCATCACATTGTTCTTCATGTCATTTCCTGACTGGGATGTTTTCTGTGTTTTAAGCCTACATGTTCACTTTGGTTTTACCCCACATCCTGAAACATACCATAGGAATGTGGAAAAACCTTCAAATTGGCCATAGGTATAGGTGTGTGTGTGTGTGTGTGTGTGTGTGTGTGTGTGTGTGTGTGTGTGTGTGTGTGTGTGTGTGTGTGTGTGTGTGTGTGTGTGTCTCCATATATGCCTTGTGACTGGGTGCCCTACAATTTATTGTCATGCTTGAAGTGTCTCAAAGTACCATGTGATGCAGAACCTAAAACAAGCATTTAGTGGTGAGTGGCTGAATGAATGAATGCCAGAGAATTCCTGCAAGGAAATAATGCTTTAATTCAGAATCTACAGTACTTACTACGCAGAGGTATCAGTTAATTGGATATTCATGAAATAAATAAGATAGAAAAGAAAGGGATAAAAATAATGTAGCTTCATTTAAATTGAGTTTCTTAAGTATTAGAAAAAAAGACACATGAGAAAACATTTATTCTCTTAAAATGTAGCATTAAAATGGTGTGGACTGTTGCCCATATATGCTGGTATCTGGGTTTAGGAATAAATCAAGCTAAAAGCATTCAAACAAGTACGTGAATTTAAGCAGGATGAGGTACAAAAGGCTATGGGCAGGATTCACGAAGCCTCCGTGTAAGAGTTATAACTCATACACGGAGGCTGCAGTTAAACGGAGTGATGTCAGCATGCTCTGCATATTAATGAGAGCATGCTGAATCACACTTAAGGCCAACACAGTCCGTGTAAGACAGTAGGGGGCGTGTCCGTAGGCCGAGCCCTGTAAGCGGACATGCCCCCAGAAGAGGAAAAGTACCCAAAGTAAACACCCACGACAGAGTCCATGGAAATGTGAATAAACAGAACACAACACATGCCCCCACAGACTATGAACAGAAAACAAATAAATAAACATGTTTTATATATTTTTTTAAAATTGTAAAAATGTTTAACCGTGAGTGTGCTCATTTGTGCGGGCATGCCCATAGCACAGCTACAGTTAGCAGTCAGTGGGAAAGCATATAAGAACTAAATATGCAAAATAAGCCAGGAAGCAATAGCGTAGCGGTAGAGATGTTGGCTGAAGAGCAGCCATTCATGGTTCGAGCCTCCACAACACCAATTTTTTTTTCAAAATAAGCAGGAAACAAGTCCCTGACAAATATGTACACATAAAACCCCAATTTATGTAAAATGTAATGAAATAGCCCATTTATATTGAAGACATGTGAGGTAACAAAAGAATAAAAAATGCCAGATGTGCTCATAGCTGAGCTACAGTTTAACAGAGTGAGTGCATCTGCCCGTAGATGAGCAGTGGTTTAACTGGTGCAAAATGAGTGCCCGTAGCTGAGCAGTGGTCTAACATGCTAAATCTATGTGCCCCTAACTGAGCTGAGCATAATATGCGTGCCGATAGCCAAATGAGGCTTAAACCAGCTTACCCCATTTGCGCAGAGCTGCGCACCGTGCAAACTAACCGATGGGCAACGTTGAGCAAGCCATATCAAAACTGTCTTTACACAGACACACCCCTCAGCATGTCTAGACAGTCATGAAAAATAAAAAGCAGTGGCTAGGTTCGAACCCAGGACACTATACACCATAGTCAAGGTACAGAACCACTAAGCCATGACAGCAGCACCTAGAAATGCAATAATAGCTAATATATAGGAATGAATACAAACTACAGCATGACAATGCAGGTTTACTGAAGTTGATACAATTCCAAAATGGCCAATCACAGATATGTGTGGGAAAAACGGACTATATAAGCCCCATAGGAGGGAATACACAACATAAACGATTGTAAAACTGACCTGCAGGCAGAATGACAGGAGTAGGAGAGGGTAGTTGCTTCCGAGCACAGAGGTGGGGTGTTGAGGAGTCCAGGTACATGGTCTGGCTCCTAGTCCATAATCATGAGGCCCAACTCATGCAGGGCCAGGTCCTCTGGGGAGCATACAGGGTCGAGGCGTGGGACCGGTTGGCTCATGATCTCACCAGTGCCACAGGGATTCCAAGGACTGGTGAGCAGGTCCATCACCACCATGCAGACCTGAAGAGATGCGAGCAGGACCAATTGAACCTTTGGATCCAGGAGGCCCGGCAAACACCCAATGCCCCACTACTGAGTAAGTAACATTTAATTATGTATGTAAGAAATTAAACTAGCTGATATTATGGAGATGTGTATTCCAATATTACTTCATTTATATTACAGCTGCAGGTGTCTGTTCTGCGAACCGCAGAGCCTATGGCGATAGGCTGGTGTGGTTGCGCCACCAGGCAGGTCAGTAATCCACTACCAGTAACCGTAAAGAAATATAAAAGTATGACAGTCAGCAAAAGAGTGCAGTGTAGTCAGTAAGGAATAAAATCTGCAAGTAACAGTGTGAAAGTGTCTACAAGTCTTGCTTGATTACAGAAGTGTTTCAGCCTGTAAGTTAAACCGAAAAATGAAACTATCTGACATATATTCTGAAATAAAAATGCCCTACCTGTAAGAAAATAGTACACAACCTGCAGCAGGCTGAGAAGTATAGCTGCAGAAGATGATGAAATCACATGTGTGAAATATATCCCTGTGGAAATACTGAAACATGACAGAAGTGAGACTGCTGGAAAGGATTGTAATAACTACAGGTAAAACATGTCAATAAAGCCTAAAAGTAAGTACCATCCTGAATAGTCAAATGAAAGCAAGTGAGAGAGTGTGAGAAAGTGTCATGAATCCAGCAATACAGTAGTAATAACCCCTGAATAAAGTATACTGCAGTCAAGACAGAATGAAATGCATGTGAGATTCAAAACCAAACAGCGAAATCTGTTCAAAGTGTTGCTGCATGTGGAATGTGTATCCCAAAATCTGGATATGTTGCTCTCAGTATGAAATATGCAGATAGGATGATTGTCTGATATACCAAACATCCACACTTGTCTAGAGCTATATAAAGCAAATGTAGCAAGATGATGTAGTTGAACAAAGCTAGATATGAATGTGTATGAAGAACACTAAAATGTATATTGATGTTGCAGTAACAGTCCTATCACCAAGTTGAAATAGTTATCATATAGGAAACTGTAGTTAGAACAGTAGTGTGTATATAACTGTAGCTATTAGAAATGTACAGCATATGTATTGTTATTCGAAGGTGTTAATATTACTTTCTTTACCCCACCCTATAACCACATATAACCCATTCCACGTGAAAATGGTATGTGCAATCACAAATAACACCCCTGGAAGTTTGTCCTGTTGGGTCATATATATCTGCATGTCCATTGATGCATCTGCCCTGTTCATACATCTGCACCTGATGGCCTGTTGCCATCAATTAACCCTGCATGTTGTTGGACTGTGTATTTCTGTTCAAATTATGCATGTGTTATGCACGCTGTGCAATGGTGTGAATATCTGGGTGTTTGGTTAATGGGAATACTAATGCATGCTCTTACAACTAATTGTGAATGGTATTATATGTCACTAAACCAAACTGTCATGACATAATGCAAAACATAGGACGACAGGGAAGGCGGGTTCCAGCGGACCCACCTCTCCCACCTCAGCTGCCGAGTGCACCTGGCACTAGTGCCGAGTCTGGACCCTCCTCCGGTGGTCCTGTGCCACCTGCGGGTGGAAGCGCTGCAGGGGATGGGGCTCACCCCCCCTCTGCAAGTGTGGCCAGAGGAGAACCACCACTCACCCTCCGTAGCTTCCGGACTGTGGTGCGTAGGGAGATTCAGGACTCTGTTCTTGAGCCCCTACGCCAGCTCGAGGCACGGGTGGCGCAACTAACGGGCATGTCTGTTGCCCCGCCAACACAGCCCCCAGCACAGCCCCATCCTGGGCAGTGAAAGAACAGTGGCAACTGCCTATGGGTGGGGATATCAGTTCCACTGTTGCCATCTGTGGGCTCATGGGCTCTGGATATCCAAACCTCAATTGTGTAACCCCCCACATGTGTCATACACCGCCACTGTATGCGTCTTGTTTGTCTTGTCTGTTTACCTACCCAACCTACCTCCCCAGCTGTACTAACTTCCTTCACCTGACATACCACTCTCACCTGAAAAAAAAAAAAAAGGGCACTCTGTACCCACAAAAAAAGTACGCCCCATACATAGCTGCCCATTCCGCACACATGTCTGCTGGACATGGAACCTATCAATTACAATTGGCTATACAACAAGTATTATTGTTGTCCTGACACCTCTCTCAGGGGTGGAAGGTTTCAAATGTCACACCAAATTACATACATATGCACAGCTGTTGCTGATGAAGAAATGGGCAGCTATGGGCATTACCTACATCCCTCCTGCACATCCCAAGCTTGTTTCCCTACTGTCTTACCCTCTTTGTGACCCCTTTTTCACCACTTTCCTGTATCCCCATTTTCTTTTCTTTCAAACAAAATAGCGCGGGTGTGCACCAGAGTAAGCACCGTTAAGCGGTAGTAAGTGGGTGTGCTCTTGTGTGCGCAGAGCTAAATGCCAGTGCGTATGCGTGAGCTCCGCGCAAACCAGCGCTAACCCGGTTACAACTGCTTAAAAGTGCCTTAGTCACTTTGATTGACAGGTCCTGTACTCAGTTCAAAAGCAAAATAAAATCCCACTGTCAGCCCTGAACCCAGGACCTTGGAAACACTAGTCTGCATGACCTACCACTAAGCCATGACTCTTATACAAAAACATTGTGCTAAAATAAATATAATATGTAATAGTAGGGATGAATGTAAAGGGAATATAGGATGTGTAGTACACAAAGCATGTCATTTAAAATTACTGTCAAAACTACTGGATTTCCATAATAGTAGTGTGTGACCAGAAACAGCCATGCTAGTTGGCAGCTTGTAGATAATAAGGTCAGTTAAAATACATAGATATATGTATGCATATGTACATATATATATATATATATATATATATATATATATATATATATATATATATATATATATCTATATATAGTTGTAGGAGTCAATGTGCATACACACTTGCTACAGGGAACATGAGAGAGGAATGGAGAATTGTGAATATACAACACAGCCTGAATCATGAGAGAGATACTAACCTTTACACTCACAGAACACTGTCCACAGCATACCAGCATGGTCCCCACCCTCACAATCTGAAAGGGCAACGCCTATCCCACATACCCTTTTATAGCACTGACCTGAAATCGCAGTGAGAACTGCAATCAGTACACAACTGGCTGTATGCAATTAGCAAATGCTGGCTTACAATTGGTGCAGAGGCCATCACATGGACCTATGCAGATACCTACAAAAGCATCCAGTGCTAACACTCCCCACATGCAATACATTCATTGCATTGTCTGTAAGCAGACAGAGGAGGCGAAGAGAGAGAGAGAGAGAGAGAGAGAGAGAGAGCAAAAAAATAAAATAAAAAATCAGACACTGTGACTCTGTCACCCGAAGCTGTCAGCACTGACAGCAGCAGCAGCAAGCAGAAGCTGTGGTAACGCAACCAGCTGCGACAAACAGAGGTAATGCAAAGTAGCAGGTTAATAGTGTGCATACTGTGAACCCTCCAAATGTGTCATAGGTCTGTATCCATAGGTATGTCCATGTGATATGTTGTGTGTACGTCGTTCCACCAAAAGGGGATGACCATACATCACATGTCAATCAGTCTTAGGCCATGATCCTGGCAGCATTTGTCTGTGCGTTGGCCCAGCAATGGCTGTAGTGACTGCTTTGAAAGGTCAGCCAGGTTCAAATGTCAGGATCAGCCCATCACAAAGGCACACTGGCTGGGAACAAGTGTCTGCAGGTACCTGATGTCACTGCATATGCATCCCATACTGCATAATTCCATAGCTTAGCAGACCAGGCCCATTATGCATATGATGTGGTAATTCCCAGGGTCAGTCAAGGTGCCCCTTAGTGGTGTGGGACCACTGTTGCTGTATGCCACTGTCCAGGTACATATCCTGTAGTACGGCCAAGATAAACTATCAGTGTTATATGCGGTTGTATGTCCTCTCGGAGTGCCGGCAGCACACATCCAGGGGTACCACGAGGTCACAGTGATGCTGTGTGTTCTTCTCTGCAGAGGGCAGCCCTCACCTGGACATGTGAGATGATAGGGAGGTTACATCCAGCTGGGATAAATATTTTAAAGGTGGGGGAGAAGGAGGGGGATATGTGCACCGAACATGTCTGCAAGATTGTTGCCAATATCCGTGTGTTTGGTGAATGTTAAGTAGGTGTGGATTAACACAGAGCATATCTGAGGCATGTGGTCCATATGTGTAACATAACTGAAGAAGGCCTTGTGGTCATCCATAGTGTTTGTGTCCATTTCCCTCCCAGAGTAGGCTGTGGCTGTTGTTATGACGGACCGTAGCATAGTACCAGTGCTGACCACAGATGCCTTCCCTTAATGTGAATGTGCTCTGTCCTGCAGTAGCCTCCTGCTATTGTTATACAATCTGCCTCTGCCTGGGGTCGACCGGACAGGATGCCTAACCTTTGTGCATAGGGTCTGGGTTAGACATGTGTGTGCAATTTCCATGCAATCCGTGGCATGTCCGTGGTAAGCATTTGCAAAGGGGTCAGCAGTGTGGCTTGTGGCTTCCACTGGCCCAGTGTGCTGCATGGATACCATCTCAGTCCCAGCAAGTGAATAACTGTCTAATCACATACATATCAAAGTAGTCTACTGTGCTGTTGGTGGTGGTGGGATATGTATATCCAGGCCGAGTAACGTCTGTCCACGTCACAGTAGTGGACAGTGTCCCACATACAGTACTTTGGGATGAACCCCCAGAGTTAGGTTGTGCATTGCACCTGTCAGTGTGTGCTGACCGATGGGGCATGCTACTATGTTGTGTGGAATGTGGCAGTTATTGTTGCACAGGTGTTGGCTGAGCACTGATATCTGGCCATGTACCTGTGTATCCACCACGACACACACACATGCAACATATGGGAGTAGTAGTATATCACTACACATGAGTATCATGTATAGTATGTGTTCCATATATTGCTGACATGGTCTGCTGATATCCTGTCTGTGTTCTCTTCCAGGGAGATGGCGCGACACTGTAACCCCGCCTACTCTGTGGTGGAAGATGAGGAGATCCACCAGAGCCTGGTGCGGGAGTATGACATCCTGTTTTCCCGCACCACTCAGAATCAGCAGGAGAGGGCACACTGTGGCAAGACCTTGTCCATAGGGTAAATGATATTGGCACGCATAACAGGACATATGAGCAGGTACAACATCACTGCAGTGATTTAATCTGAAGTGTCCGGCAGCGTGCATCAGATTTCCACAGGCAACAGGTCGCCACAGGAGGTGGGGTGGCCACACATCCCCCCTCACCAGACTGGAGGGGCTACTCCTAAGTGTTGTGGCTCCAGCCCTGGAACACCAAGAGCAGTACACCTGCATTATGATAGAGGCTGGTTCCACACAGCAGCACGACATGGAGCGTGCAGGTAATATGCCATATGTACACCTGACTGTTCTGTACACTGTATCATATGCAATATCAATGGCACAGTTGTGCCCACTGTCATTAATCTCATCATTTCTGCAGGTCCCTCCAGGGTTACAGCAAGACAGGCCATCCATGCTGGTGAGTGTGTTTAACATAACCTATAATAGTCCTGATAATGTTAGTAACAGTAGTGTAACTCAGTAGTGCTCTGTGTGTATACTGCAGGGTGTGCATGTGTGCATGTGTGCAGGTGTGCCTGTGCCCATGTTTGCATGTGTGCATGTGTGCATGTGTGCAGTTGTGCCTGTGTCCACGTGTGCATCTGTGCATGTGTGCCTGTGTCCACGTGTGCATGTGTGCATGTGTGCATGTGTGCATGTGTGCCTATGTCCACGTGTGCATGTGTGCATGTGTGCACGTGTACACATGACCACGTGTGCATGTGTGCATGTGCCCATGTGTGCATGTGACCGTGTGTGCATGTGTGCATGTGTCCATGTATGCATGTGTCCACGTGTGCATGTGTGCATGTGTGCATGTGTCCATGTGTGCATGTGTCCATGTGTGCATGTCTGCATGTGTGCATGTGTGCATGTGTGCCTGTGTGCATGTGTCCATGTGTGCATGTGTGCATGTGTGTATAAGTGCATCACTGGTAACAATGTCTGGAGACTGTAAACTGTCTTTCCTGTCTTCATCTCACAGGTTCTGGGGCTGCTCTGGTGACCTGCAGCAGGGAACCTGAATCCTGTGCCATAGCTACTGGTAATGATGATATTTGTGTAATGGTACAGGTAGGTGTGTCAGGGTCTGCCATTTGTCAGCCAATTGACAGTACACAGCTGTCAACCCCATCATTGCGCACAGTCATCCTGCCTGTACATCTCGTGGGAGCATCCGTGGGCGTACTGCCTCTGGCCGACGTGCCCAAAGAGGTCTGTCAACCTCAGCTATGTTTCAGACTGTCATGCAGGCACAGTCACGTATGGAAAGGTTCACCAGACAGGGTCTGAGGGAGCTGAGAGCATGTCGCACAGCCATGACAGACAGTATGCGTGACATTGTGGATGCTATCCGTAACTTCACCGATGTCATAGATAGATGTTGTGGGGACATATTACAGCTTAAATGTAAACCCATATGTCATAAGATGGGTTGCAAACTGGCTAAAGGACAGAACCCAGAGGGTTAGAGTAGCTGGCGCCATGTCAGACTCCAAGACGGTCACAAGTGGTGTCCCACAGGGCTCAGTCCTTGGCCCCCTGTTGTTCGGCATCTACTTCTCAGAAGTACAGGCAAACATAGGAGGACTATGGCTGACAAAGTTTGCAGATGACTGCAAACTGGGAGCCATAGTGGAAAGTACATCGGACACAGATATCCTTCAGAGGGGTCTCACGGAAACTGATAGCTGGTGCCAGAGCCATGGCCTGAAGTTAAATGCCAAAAATGTATAGTCATACCCTGGGAAAAACAAGGTAACCCCAAGCTACCATATAGGTGGCAATCCACTAAGCACAGAAGAGGTTATCAGGGACCTGGGGACCCAGGTTGACAGTGGCCTTTCTTTTGACACTCACATTGCTAAAGTGGTTAGAAAAACCTTCTACATTGCCCACCTGATCATGAAGGGATTCACATCCAGATCAAGTGAGGTCATTGTTCCCCTGTACTCTTCACTTATCAGACCAATGATCGAGTGCAATGCCCCATTCGGGATGTATCTCACCCGACACCTGCAGCAATTGGAGACCCCAAAAGTTCCTCAACAAAAGGATAAAGGGACTCCAAAATCTGTCATATGCTGCCAGACTGAAGAAACTCCAGCTCTATTCAGTCGCATACCATCTGCTCAGAGGTGACCTGTGCCTGACATACAAGGCCACGTCCAACCCGGAATTAATGGACATGCTCCACCTCAAAAAATCCAAATCTACCAGATCCACTAGATCAAGCGACTTAAACCTTAGCACGGATATAAATAGGACATGCTAGAGGGATAGATTTGCCACCCAGAGACTCCCTATGTTGTGGAATAAAATCCCGGTCCATGTGAGGCAGAGCACCTCGCTGGCTCTGTTCAAGAGAAATCTTGACCGGTGGATGGGAGATCGTAGGTTTACCCTGGGAATCATCTCTGTGTCACTGCTGGACAGAGGCACAACAAACTAATGGGCACAGTATTTTTTAACATAAGGGGTGGCGTAAGCCACAAAACTCTGGGCTAGGCTTATAAATGCCTTAGGGCAGATAGCCTAGTATAAACCTATGAACCTATGAGCAGTTCCACAACCAGATGTCCATGAGCCAGGGCAATGGTGGGCGTTTGCAGCATCGACTTGGCCGTATGCTGGCAGCAGCAGCAGCTGGCAGTCGGCGCGGACGACAACAGGCTCGCGCACGCCCCCATAGTGCCAGCAGCAGCCCCAGCAATGCTGGGTCTGTGCTGTCATTGGAACACCCCAGGAGACCACGTGCACGTGGCTCTGGACAGTCCCAACAGGGACTTGTGTCCAGTCAACACACTCCCGCTTCTGATGACAGTACCCAGTCTGGCTTTGTACTGGATACGGTCCGTAACACCCCTGCCAGGCACAGGTACCATGTCCGTGCACACAGACACTGATCTGTATGGCCTGCCAGGTGCAGTTTGTGGCTGTCCACAAAACCCTGTATATGGCAGCCATGAGGTGGAACTGTGTGCGTGCATACACACATGCAAAATGTTAACACCTAGGGCAACCACATACATGCACACACTGCACCAACACTGCCCCACCCTGTACTGCTGCCCCTCACCAACACACATACACACACATGTCAATTGGTGGTATCAGTGGCTGACTCAGGCATACCTAATCCACACCCTGTGCATATGATGACACTGTGCCACCTCCTGCAATCTCCAACATCATTGCGGGAACAGGTAAACACATTGCTGATGCACAGGGTGACTACATAGAAATGTATTAGTAGTATCATGTTGGTAACAGTACAGTGTGCTGCTATGACTGTGTGATTATCCCAGCATGCCTGTTGCAGTAACTGTATGAATGTCCTGAATTGTTATCTGCACCCATAGTACATACCAAAGTATAACAGCTGCACATAATTGCATGCCGGTGGTAAGGTTGTCAACAGATAGCCGCATACATGGGTAGCACAGGGGAAAAGCTAATGCAAGTAGTGATATGCAATGGTGGACATGTACAGTAATAGTGTCAAGTTGCCCACAACAACTATGCCATGTGGATGTTCTCGCATGTAGATATGTGTGCAGTACCAATGTAATCCAAATCACAAATAAGTATGACATAATATTGGTTCTACCATGGGCATCTGCTCTGCGTATTCCTGGGTACATGTTGATAGTGCCTACATATTTGCATTGTTACTTACTGTTATTGTTACCCCTTCTTTGTTGTATAATGCACTACTTCCAGCCCTGCTTACTGTAGCTTTGTTTACATGCATGTTCGCTTGGGGACCCCTGGAACACTACTTACACCTGCAATGCAGAGTTAGAGTGCTTCTGTAGACTTCTAGTGACATCTGCATAGAGTACGATACGTATGTCAACTTTACACATGACAGAACGTCACTGTCTGTCCTGTACGCATGTACGTTGCCTGTGACACATTGCACACGTCTTACCTGGCATTTACCCACGTGTGCAGTCATATATGTCAGTGCTATGAAACAGTAGCGGTACACCCACACATACACACCTTCAGTATGTTGTTCCCCATTGGCCCTATGTGTTGGTACTCACCATGGCAATCACACTACTAGGGTAGCATGTGCAAAGGTAACCTGTGAATCGCCTCTATGGTCCAGTTGTGGTTTATGTGAGTCATGTGTCATTGTCACAGCTGCCACATGTATGCAGTCAGCCATCACCCTTGGCCAGGAATGTACAACACATGTGTGGGATGCCACCACACAGCCAATCTGGGGACTGGTCTCCCAGTAATGCCATACCCTGTCAGGTGGCATGTCATATATACTACGTCCTGGACAAACGTCAACCCCAATCCCTGCTGCTACTATTGATAATACCCCTGAAGATGTTCCTGATAGTTTTGACCAGTTCTTTACTGAGACATTTCAGACCCTAGCTAGCCATCTACCTCCTAGCTCCCCTGGTCCTGAAAGTAGCACCCCTAGAAAACTACTTGCGTCCAGCTGCCAACAAGTCGCCACTTCACTTCTCCATACCTTGATTGTAACAGTGAAACCCACTACACTTTCTGCTGATCAACTCCCTGCCGAGTACCTATCAAAACCAGATGATGCTATTGCTTACCCCGTCTCAAAGGTAATCAGAGGAACCATGTTAGAATCTAACTTTCCCACCATCTGGAAAATGTCATATGTAATCCCACTTCACAAAGGAGGCAGCTCTACTGAAGTCTCCAATTATAGGCAAATAGCTATACTCTCTCCACTTGCAAAGATTATGGAAACTTTCGTCATAGACAAGTCATGCACCACCTAATCCAAACTCGCATTATGGCAGACACTCAGCATGGCTTACGTCCTCATCACAGCACTACGTCAGGCCTCCTAGCCTTTAATAACAACATAAGCCATACTTGCAACAATAATTTAATATCCGCAGCCCTCTTTTTGGATATTTCAAAGGCATACGATATGGTTGATCACCAACTTGTACTCCACACCCTGCAAAGACTGTCTAGATACTGGAGCATTCCAATGGTTTCAATCCTACCTGCCTGGTCGACAGCAGGCTGGCCTCTGGCAGAACAAACTCTCTAACCTTCTACCTAACACCCTCAGAGTATACTAGGGCTCTTGCTGTTCTCCATCTTCATTAACGACCTTTATACTGTCATCCCAAAAGTCAGCTGTATCCAATATGCTGAATACTCTACTCTGATCTGCTCAGCCACATCTCCAGTAGAGTTATGGTCAGCTACCCAGACCACATTTAATACAAACTGGCTTTCTGAACATCGTCTGATCCTAAATCCCAATCAAACTAAACTGCTGTTATTTCACCAACACGTAGGTCTACCACTTTCACCGTTACCATAACATCAATTGATGGCACAATAATCTCCCCTGACCCATCTCCGAAACTATTAGGTGTCATCATAGACAATAATCTCAAAAGTGACATACATGTTAACCAGATTATCAAAGCCATCAATAGAAAACTAGGGTCACTTTACAGAATTAAAGCCTTCCTAGCCCCTCCAGCTAAAGGTGCCATAGCTCGCTCACACCTTGTTCCAACCCTTCTGTATGCATCCCCTCTATTCTCGAATATGAACCAGACTGTCCTTAACAAACACTCAATTTGCTACAACCACATTGCCAGGTTTGCCACTGGGCTGCCTTTTAGGACACATCATTGCATCAATCTAAATCAGCTTGGTTGGCTTGCAATACCCAGCCTAATACAGTATAACCAACTGATTATGGCCTATAAAATCCTCTATAATCCAGACAATACTCCTGCACTTCAAATATTATCACCCCCATAACAATCCTAGACCGCTTCGATCCTCTAACAAAGTACTACTTCAGACTAGCAAGTTTAATAACACAGCCGGTGATTCTCTCTTTGCAAACCCTGTAAGAAGATTCTGGAACTCACTTCTAGCTGATATTACCCTACTGTCCACCTTAGGTCAATTCAACAGTAGACTCAAACAACATTTGTCACTTAACTGGCTATGTCAATGTATCAAGCCTGGCTAACTCGAATGTGTAAAATCTGTGAACCACTTTACTGTGTAATTTTAATTTAATCCTGACTTGTGCTCAGGTCTAACATTAACCTGTGGAACATGTTTGACTTGCTTACTTATGTAATCTCTGTAAATAATCTGTTTGCAATATGTAATGCTAGTAGTATGTAATGCTGTATCTGCTACCCTCGTAGCTTGTCTCCACAGGCCTCCCCTGGAAATGGACATGCATCCAGTCAGGCTACCCAGTCAACAAATGTAGGATAAATAAATAAATCAATACAATATATTACAGTGAAGACAATACCAGTCAGACATTGACACACACTGACAGCATGCTGAACACACTGGGGCATACGTGGGGACTCAGAATAGCAGCCTGCCTGGGCATCACACACCTCTGCAGCTGGCACATAGGCATATGTTCTGTCGGAACAGAGCACATGCCACACATGGCATGCACATCCCCTGTGCCACACACTCACAGCCTGTAGGGCTGCACAACACACCTGCTACAGACGTGTCAGGTACCTGTCTTGTGTGCTGCACTGGGGTCCCGCTCAGCAGGCTGTATCTGGTGAAGGTCACAGTGATATGACTCAGGGGCACTATGGTCCACCACAGCACACATGCGTACAGGTCAGTCAGAGGCATGGACAGATATGACTCACTCATTGACCATGCCAGTGTGGCTGCCTGAGACATACCTCCCTGGACTACATGATAGGGAGCATAGAATGGATCTCTCAGCATGTGGCACAGGCCAGTATTTGCCTGATGTTGGTTGCCAACATACCCTCACCAGGTATTCTACCACTATATGTGGGAAGGGTGTTGTATGTCTACATTATGCTCAGTCTCCACTGTCATTCATAGGGTATCCACTGGCTGTCAACATGTGCTTACATGCTAGGGAAGACACAGTGATGTGCACGGGTCATCTTGCATGTGACACCCATGGCCTGATGTATAATGGCAAAGCTCCATGGCACACACATACTGCCTTATGCTGCAGGACATGGTTTACATAGCGACCTCCGTGGGTATCACACAGGTTAGGACACTAACATTGCTGCTACACAACAACAGCAGTGTACACCGGAAGATGCATGCACCAGACACTGCCATCAGCACGGTGAACTGCAATGTCTGTGCAGTACCAGATTCAGGATTCATGGTTCACAGGTGTTACCCATCACTGACAGGTTATGCCCCATACCATGCCTGTCGTCCCCTACACATGTAACACACATGGATAGGGGGGGTGGTATCCCAAGGTAACACAGATACACACACCTCCAGGTTGTTGGCACAGCACAAACCATCAGGGCCTACTCATGTGCAGCTGACAGTGTGTCGGACTGCCATCTGGTTCATAGCCTGGCACACACAACCCTCACATACACAGGAAGACCACCTATCCTCCATAACAACACTGGCAATACGACAGTCTCAAGAACTGTGTTTATAAGGCCGTACTGCATCCAGCCAAACATTGTGCGTGAGCATTACTGTAGCTACAACACACTAGTTGAAGAGTTCACAGCATGTGGTCACCGAATTGCAGTGGAATGACATGTTACCACTACCACAACAGGTGGGAACATGCAGCACCTGTACATCGACTACATGTACACTATATGGCCCAGACCAGATGTGTATCCCCTGCTGTAGGTCTTTCACCATAGACATCCACACTGTATAGGGACATACCACGTGCGGATCCTGCACAGTAAGACACAGTCATATTGGTATACATTGCAAATACCATTTATCCACACGAAGCATGTGTCAGACATGGTAACTACTGCAGGTCACAGGTATTTATGTGTATGTGTCACACACATACATCATGTGTGCAATGCCATTGCTGATTTAGGCAATGGCATGCATTGTTATGTACAAACACTCACACAAGGTCATACTGTGTGACACAACCACACGTGACAGTTGTGGGATACCAAAACATACCTATCTGTACTCTGACAAGGGTAATAGACACAGTAGCAGAGCACACTATTGGCATTACTAGCCAACTAGCCCTGTTTGGCTGTGCTGATAGTGTGGTGACATCCCCTGTGTTTGCTGAGGGAGTATGCAGCATCTGGTGTATTGTAGTATTTGCCAAATGGATCTGTGCGCTCACACTTGCATTTACACACACCCTACTACCCCCACACACATGCACACTTGCCATTTGTAGGATTCATCCCCCCTACCTAACTAAGTCATGACACGTGAGAGAGACGCATTAGCAAAGCGCACTATTCTGTTTACTAGATAGTTCCTCTTTTTTGGCTATACTTATAGGGTGCTGACAACATCAGTATTTTGAAAGGGTAATGTGCATCAGGTAGTGTGATCTCCTGAATGCCAAAACTAACATGTTTTTCATACGGAAATGCACACACACGAACTCCCCACATCCAAAAACACACACATGCCATTTACAGGTTTCAAACTCCTACCTAACTACAACACTCAGGAGAAACGCATTAGCAGAGCACGCTATTCGCCTTACTGGGAGGCTTCCCTTCTCCTGCTGTACTTATAAGGTGCTGACATCATCTGTGTTTAGAAAGGGGAGTGTGCATCCTGAAGTGTGTTCTCCCAGTTGCCAAAAGTGACATTTCCCTTACACACACTAACCCCCCTCATCCAAACACACACACTTGCAGGATTCAAACTACTACCTAACTATGTTATGACACTTGAGATGGACGCATTAGCGAAGCGCGCTATTCACATTACTTAAAGGCTTCCCTTCTCCTGCTGTACTTATAGGGTGCTGACATCATCTGTGTTTAGAAAGGGGAGTGTGCATCCTGTAGTGTGTTCTCCCAGTTGCCAAAAGGGACATTTCCCTCACACACAGTAACCCCCCCTCATCCAAACACGCACACTTGCCATTTGCAGGATTCAAACCACTACCTAACTATGTTATGACACTCGAGACGGATGCATTAGCGGAGTGCGCTATTCGCATTACTTAGAGGCTTTCCTTCTCCTGCTGTACTTATAGGGTGCTGACATCATCTGTGTTTAGAAAGGGGAGTGTGCATCCTGTAGTGTTTCCCTCTCACAGCCTTTCACACACACGAACCCCACTCACCCACACACACTGAGCATTTGCAGGATTCTAACCCCTACCTAACTATATTATGACACTTGAGGGAGACGCATTAGCAGAGCGCACTATCCGAATCACTGGGCATCTATTCTGCACCTGTAGTATTTCTAGGGTGCTGACATCTTTATTTCCACAGAGGTGTGTAGATGTAGTACTACCTGTCAGGTGGGGGATCGCATATATATGCATTTGCAGCCACCTACGTCAGGGTCAGATATGCACACTGGCAGGTTATGTTCTATACCATGCTTTGGGACCACAGGACCTGTAACACACAACACAACCAGTCCAGAACACCACACCCACATCCAGGACACACACTTAGCTTCCCTGGGAACAGTGCCAGGATATGCAGGTATTCACATGCACCATTCCAGTTGTTAACATCAGGTACAGGCATATTGTGTGTGAGAACTACTCAGGCCTCTACCACTTTACCCTACAGCCACTACAATTTGTGGGTCCATGTGCTATGGTAGAACCACACACCACAGCCACATGGGTGAATACATATTGCACCTGTCCATCTGCAACGTGGGTACTCACTGTTCCACACCAGAGGTAGACCACCATTGTTGATATCTGACCATGACCACCTTTCCCTGGACATCCATATCTCATCTCCACCCCCAGGCAAGGCTGTCACTGCACACAAACTGTGTTTAGCACAAGCAGACTCTACACTTGTGTAGACTGGGGTGGATGACTTCAGATTACCCATGCTGGAGGACTATACTAACCACTCAGCATAATCCTTAACACTTGCATCCTATGAGCATGTGTACAGTTTGCATTGGTCATGCTATCCCACATATACCCATGACTGCTCCACAACAAGACACCTGTCAGCTGTACACAGGCCATATATGCGCCATTCAACAGACAGAGTGACCTAATACATTGCAGAGCTGTAGCCCACAGAGGGAGGACATCTGTGGACAGTTCCAGCATGGCACTTCATTCACACATACTCATTACAACACAGTGTTGACAGTGGAATCGTCCAGAGAATGCAGAAAGGGCTCACCTCAGTCTGTTATTGACGGACACCTACTGTCAGAGATCCTCAACAACCCTCTCACAGCACACACCGACAACATGGCTGTGGCTTAGCACATTCAATCCCTGAGACCTCCACGGTGCCCCTGCTTGACAGAGGCACAGCTCACTAGCCTCACATGTTGCCTTCTGTGACCTACTTTACAGTGGCACGGTAGCCTACTATCCTGGGGATGCAGATGCCAAGCACACTCTGGCTGAGCTGTCATTCCCTGGGGCAAGAAGTCTAGTATTGACCTCTACACCCATATGTTCAATTGTCGGATGCACAATATTTGTTGTGCTGTTCTACTGTTTGCAGGTCTTTATTGCCATAGCATTCCCTGTTCCTATGACCAACTTGTGTATCTGTGGCAGATGTTTGCATATGATGGCGATCCACTATATCACTTATGTCTCTGTGGTCATTTACTGTGTGCACTGGGCTGATTGCTGTGTTGTGGTTGTTTCCTGGACTGACACGTACAAATACCAGATATGTGTGGCCAACTGCTACACGGAGATATGGCCTAAGTGTGTGAGCATGCCCAGTTCAGCCTTTCCATGGCATGTTGTCTGACATATGCCTCATTTATCAAAGTGTGCGAGCATGCCCAGTGTGAGCTTTCCATATTTTGCACTCTGAAGTCCAATACATAATTGGGTGTGTGTGACCTTCGACATTATCGCACGTTTATGATTGTGTGCTGGGTGTCATGTTGTGTACTAACTGGCCAACTGCTTCGTGTCTGCCACAACAGGGATTATACTGTGCCTGCAGGAATTGCATGGGATACTTTGCAGACAGTTCTCAACATACTTTCATAATGACCTAACACTGTAGTACTGTATAGTGTACTGGTTCGGTACTTTCACTGTAGTCGACAGTATTCTGGGCTTTAGTCCTATCACTGCTTGACATCTTCATAGTGAGCACAACAGACTGTGTTGGGGCCAGTTGTGCACATATGACCATGTTGCAATATGTTCAGATATGGACTACCTACACCAGGCTCGTCCAACATTGCTAGTGTATTCCACAACATGGGTGGACATTGGCAAACACTAGCGATGTTCCGTAGGCCATTTCTGATGGTAGTCACAGGGTGTGTTTGTCGTTCGACACACATTGTAACTGGAGTTTGCCATTACATATGTCATGGTTGGTATACTGTGCCTCTGTCTACCTCTGATATAACAGTGATACCCAGGGTAGCCTACCATCTCCCATACACTCATCAGGATGCCTCTTGAGGGGTGTCGATATGTGGCACTCTGGCTGACCTGTACCAGGAGTTTACTGAAGTGTGGGGGTGCCTTCTGTGTTATGGATCATTCTGTACAGCTTGTCCTATGTATGTCAGTGCTGGGGTTAAGGTCTCTCATGTGCATAGCTCACTGCCATTCAGATTGTACAAGGTGCAACATCTTCATTCATTCCAGGTTGGACATGGCTTCATACATCAGGCACAGCTTTCCTGTAGCTGGGAAGGATGGTGGTGTGTGGGGCTGCAGTTTGTTTACTCAGGCACCACATGGCATCTGTTCAGGCTCTTTGCTACCCCTGGTGGGGTACTGTTGTGGACTTTACAGTTGTTGGAGGTGTCTGCTGCGGTATATCCCACAGGGGCTATTGTAGTCAGTTTTGATGCTGATGGAGGATGGCTGCAGAGCCAGAGTGAGTTCCCCTTATCTACATCTGCCAGCCTTCATGTTTGGGTGGGTATATGGTACATGTTTCTGCGAACACTACAGACACATGTTTGTCCAGTGCAGGATATTTATCACCTTTTGTACCCAGGTCTCACATTACATGTTAGGTGCCTCATGGGTTAACACCTGTGTGGTAATTTGTGGGCACTTACTGTATATCCACGGTGGTTGTCTATACACAGTTCTGTGATTAGCTTGCTGACGTGGCTATGGCTACAGTTGTCTGTTTGTAGGTGGCCCTTTTGTGGGTTGCTTGTGTCAGCTGGGGGTCAGATATGGTGGGCTGTTTGTACTCCTCTGCATACATGCTCAGTCACAGTCCTTCCATGTTGGCCTATACCTATGGGACATGTATACAGAATGGGGGTGGGGGGGCAAGACCAGGCCTTGTGAGATGCCACTCATATCCTCTTTGTAGTCTGACATGGATGCGGCATGTCTGACCATGTCAGTTCTGTCATTGGTCTGCTTTGCAACCCCTCTACTGACATAGGGGTGTATATTTAAGCTGGTGAACATATCCATACTGAACACGTACGCTATTGTCTAGAAGCATGTGCACGGTCCAGCTACGTTGTGTAGACCACATAGCCCTCATCAATGACCTTAATGACTGCTTCAAATGGGTCAGACATGTTTAGGGGCCGATTCTGCAGTTACAACAGCCACAGTGTGTAGGGTCCAGTATCAGTAGGTCCACATTAGCCTTCTGTCTGCGGTACATACTGATCCTTTCCATAGCTGTGCAGAACAAGCTTGTCAGGATCCTGGGGTGGTAGTTTGGAGTATCCATTCAGGCAACAACTTTGTTGTGATGGACCACTGTTGTTGTACACTGCTCTTTGGGTACATAGCCTGTGGTAAGGCTGACATTGGCCAGTAGTGTGATTTTGCATTCCATTACCTTGGGGTCCATGTTGGCCTCACCACAAGACACCATCACATACCTTTGCTGCTGTGTGTTCTGCTTTGCAGATGATGGCTGTTACCTCAGCATCTGCAATGTCAGGGGACCATCTGCTGGGATAGGTATTTTGCACTCGGGGGGGGGGGGTGTTTGCACTGCACCTGACAGGTTGTATTTTAGCAATATGTGTGTGTGTTTGGTATGTTGTTTGTAATATCTGTGTGATTTGGAGCATATCTGTGGATGCCCAACATGGTTCCTACCATCAGTTTGGTAAGCCTTGTGATTATCCTTAGTGTCCTGTACGTGTTGTATCGTCATAGGTTCATGGGTTCATAGTAGGCTAGACACCCTAGGCCATTAGTAAGCCTAGCTAGAGTGTGTGTGTCTTTCGCCACCCCTTGCTATGTTCAATTATGGCCATTTATGAGGTTCTTCACTGTGCCTCTGTCTGGTCGTGACACAGTGGGGACCCCCAGTATACATGTACAGTCATTCATCCACTTGGCAATATTCCTGTTGAGGGGTGTCAGTGAGGGGCTCTGCCTACCATTGATTGGGATCCTGTTTCTGGGTGTGGGGAGCCTATGGGTTATGTATCTATCCCTCCAGCACATCTTATTTCATTATGTGTTGAGGTTGACATCTGTGACTCTCACAGCTCCAATGGCTTTGATTTCCTGTGGTGTAGCATGTCCATTACTCCTGTGTTGGACATGGCCTGGTACAACAGACATACAATGCCTCTGTGTAGGCAGTGTGTGACTGCAGTCAGCTGGGGTGTCTACAGCCAGGCAGTATATGACATATATTTCACACCCTTTATCCTGTTGGTGGGGTAACTATGAAGTCTTCCGAACCGCTGCAGGTGTCACGTATGGTACATCCCATATGAGTCATTGTACTAGATTATGGGTCCGATAAGGGAACAGTACAGCGGCACAGTGACCTCTGTTGATGTTGACGTGAATCCTTTTATGATACAGTGTCCAGTATCAACAGTCTTCATAGCCACATTGGCATTGTGGCTGTCACATGACAGATTAATGTCGACCTGTGTCCCTAGGTCCCTGATGACTCCTTGCATACATAATGGTTTGACACCTATGTGGTACTTTTTGTACCTTGTCTGGTATTTGGTGGGACATCCATACTGTCCAGTGTCTTCGGATGTCTGGGTAGAGTTTGTGTGTGTGAGAGTGTGGTCTGTCGCATGCTACAGACTGTACAGCAGTTTTGACTACAGTTATGTGCACATGGGTGGTGTCCGCTGCTTTGTGCATTGTCAGTTACCTGGCTATATGGGTGTCTGTGCTGCATATGGATACTCCCCCTCCTTTGATGTCTTGGTGCAGGTGTTGGGGCCATAACACATGGTATGTGGTATAACCTAGTAGTGCTGGTGTGCTATCACTAGGCCTGCAGCAGGCTTCTGTCACTGGACAGGCATCAATGTTCTCCATAATGGGAAGTGCCTCAGGGGCATGCATATTGCAGTTTACACATCTGGCATTGGTCAGCATTACCCTTATGTTTCCTACCACTTATGTTTTCTAGGGTGGTGGGTAGTCTTTTTGGCCTTGCCTACATACGGCTCTATGGAGAAGGCAAAGGCCTTATCCAGTGTCCAGACGCACATGGGTAACAGCTGACAGCCATCCCTGTAACAGCAGCATGGCTTGTCATGCTTGACATCTCAAGCAGACACACATTACACCCTCTTGGACTGACAGCTGTAACTGTGCCAGCTGTTAAACATGAGCATTCTGTGTTTGTATTGTGCCATAATTCTTGGTGAGGGTTGGATGCTGCACACAGCCAGTGTCATCCTGCCCTGGGGTACATACTCGGAGGGACCATCCATGTCTCATTTGATGTTGACCAGAGAGGTACATCTCAGGTAATTCACACCAGCATGGACATTGAGTGCATCATATTTCTGCTTGCTTTGGGGTGACCTGCGTACTTGTGTTAAGTGGCATTTTGTGGCTACCTACAAGCAGCTTACTCTACATTTCCCTTGTTCAGTCTGGTGAGTGGGACAGCTGTGTGTCTGCCTATACAGACACCTATTACGACTGTATCAGGCATGTTGTTTCTCCTTCGGGCCTGTGACTGTTTGGCACACCAGCTTTGCGTACTATTCATTGTATGTGCTATGGTTGAAGGTTGTGGTTGCTTGTGATCTACTTTGGAGGCGTCTGTTGGTGTGGTGTGTTTGTAATTACGGCCTCCGGGAATATTTGTCTGTGTTTATGTGTTTGGTTTACAGTTGTGGTAGGTCTATGTGGGACTGGGTTTGTGGTGTATGTGGTTACCTTCTCCTCCTGACTAGTGTTGACAGTACTGAGTTGTTGGAGCTCAACCTCTGGTTTGGATACATGGATGCATCTATCACATATGTTTTTATTTATTGGGGGGGGTGTTGTGGTTGTCTGTGTACTTGGTACTGGCGTCACATTGCCTCTGGATTCATAGATTATACTTGTTGTAGCTGGACTTAGTGGATTGTATGTGTGGACATATGTTGTTGCCATACTACTGGTCAGTGATTACTTCCCTTTTTATGTTTGCTCTATCATGTGTATCTTCCTCATTCTCTTGCATGGTTTGGTAATGTTTGGAGGCCAGCATGCCAGATGCCTGCATGTGTGGCATTGTGTGTTTTTGTTATTTGTGATTGCATACTCCAAGCATTCCTGGCTGTGTTCATGGAATGCCTGTATAACACTGTACAACATGTTCTGTGGTGTGTCCCATATTCTGCACTTGCACATGGCCTTTTGTGGATTCAACATCGGTTTTGAGGGCTGCAACCTATACTTTACACATGTTTTTCACTGTGGTGTTCTGGCCAGGGATTGGGGTCAGGGTGTGTATATACAGTGTGATTACTCTATGGTCTGGTTTTACCAGTGTGGGGTACACTTCTCATCTTGCCATCCAGTACACATGTTGCTGATTATCACATCCAGTATGCTTACCCCTCTTGTGGGAGTAGTACATTGTTCCTGGGCATTTTGGTTTATGGAATCTGGGTAATTTTCTCCTACTGTGTTGGTGCTAGTACAATGCTACCGGTGTATGTCTGGGTATTTTCAGTCGAGCAATATAATGTGGTTTGGGGGGCTTGATATATTCATGTGTTCCGACATAGGCCAGGTGCTGTTCCTGTTATTAGGACAGTGGTCTGCAGCAGGCTATATACTGCGAGGCAGTTTTAGCCATTGGTATTTGACCATGGATATTCCATGCTGCTTCTTGTTGTGGTACCAACATGGGGGTGTGGTTATCCTTGCCATTTCTTGCTAGTCACCCTCCTTTTGTAGCTTGTTCCATGTTTTGCGGCTGTACAGCACAGTATGAGGTGTGACCTGGTAGTGTTAGGGTGCTGATGTGAGCCTTGCCCAGTTCTCTATTACAGGACTGGTATCTACATTCTCCTTACTGTGTGTGTTTACACTGCACACATCTTGCTGTTTATACATCTGTCATGGGGTAATATTACATCTAGGTTCCTATCCCTTGTAGAACCTATGAGGTTGGGTTTGTGTTTTGAGACTTACCTATTCAGGGCATGCTGTGGGTACTGACAGCCTTTGCCAGTATCCATGGGGCATGGCATGATAGGTGCATGCCACCCCTAGCAGGTGGTGCATCATGTCAAACTACGCATATCTTCCCAGCCTGTAACACATTGGCTCCCCTTTGACTGACTGCATTACCTCAGCCAATTATTGTACTTGATCTTCTTGTCTTCATAGTGTGGCATCATGCTTGGTGAGGGTGAAATGTTAGGCAGGATATTCATGTTTACATATACTAGATGGTGTTACATTGCTTAACACATGGCAATCATGTCTCAGGTGGTGCTGCAGGGCTGCCTCTGTCGGATGCACATACTACACTCCCTGTACATGTTTGAGAGCAGGTTGTGTCATGTTAGGCATCCCTGTTACTATATGAGTGAGTCAGAGAGGGGTATCATTCCCAGGGTTCCTACTGAGCCAGTGTATGTGCTATGCATTGCCTCTTTGCCAAGGCCAGGGCATACTGTCCACGCCTCCTTCTGCCTACTGGGGCAGGCTCAGGTTGTTCCTCCTCCGAGTCACGCTCTGCCTGTGATGGCCTTGGCAATGGTGGGGGGCTGTTTGGCCCGGCCCTATACTGGTCCTGCTGCAGCTGTTTTCGCAAGATCATATTATGTAGCATAGCACATACCATGACAATTTGGGTACATGTAGTTGGTGTGTACTGCAAGGCTCCACCAGATGTGTCCAGACACCGGAACCGTGACTTGAGCAGCCCAAACACATGCTCTATCACATTATGTGTTTGTGCATGTGCCTCATTAAGGCATTCCTGTTCAGGTGTGTGTGCGTTTCTGATGGGTGTCATCAGCCAGGGCTCCAGTGCATAACCTGCATCCCCCACTAGGTGTCCATGTGGGATGTCCCCATTGGGAAATTTCTGGTACAGCTGCATCAAATGCCAGATGTGGGAATCTTGATAACTCCCAGGGCAGCCAGCACACACATTCATTATTATGCCCTGGGCATCACACACGACCTGGCAGTTGATGGAGGGGAAGCTCTTGCGGTTAATGTAGGCCCTACCCCGCTCACCGGCTGGTGCTTTGATGTGTATGTGCGTGCAGTCTATTGCACCCAGTACCTCAGGGTATTCTGCTATTTGCTGGAAGAGACGCATATTGCTGGCTAATACCTCACAGGCATTGGGGAAATATACATGATCACCGACATGTGCTGACATGGCATCCAGGAACTGGTGTAGTACCCTGGAGGCTGATGCCTGTGATATCCCCATCATATTGCCAGTTCGTCTCTGAAAGGTACCTGTTGCTAGTATTCTTAGGCCAACACATACCTTGGTTTCCACTGGGATGGGTTCCCCTCTGTTGGTTCTGTGTGTGAGGCGTGGCCTGCACAGCTCAACAATTTGCTGCAGGAGCTCTCTGTCCACTCTATAGCGCTCTACTATCTCCATCTCATGTAACCCGTGGTAGGTGACCCTGGGCCTGTACACTCTTCTCCGTCTCCTCACTGTGGGTTGTCTGGCACCATCTGCATTGTCACCACCCTCAGCAAGTTGCCTATGTCTCATTATGACAGCTATGGCAGCCCCTAACATTTCTGCTCTGAGTGAAGCTTTTTCAGTTTTCACTTCTATTAGCTTACTCCTGTCTTGCAGTGTCTCTTAATGGAAACATTCTGCACTACTGTTTGTAGAGTTTTAAGTACTGGGCTGGGCTACTATTCTGCCTGTGTAATTGCCTGCTTCTAATTGTTTTCACCTGCTAGCTTCAGCAGTTATCCCTGCTAGCTTCCTATTAATTCTGTTGCTTCCTTTTTCCTCTCTGTTTCCTCAGGGGGGAGCAACTTGCATACTATCTGAAACACGCTCACAGTGGCTTACACGCGCGCACACGTGCTTACACGGTTCAGAATCTACTTATTCGGATTTAGACGCGCATACACCTGCGCAAATACTGTTGCACGTCTGCCAACAGCCTCCAACATACTCAGCCTGCCTTACATGCGCGCACACCCGCACAAACAGTGTTAAACATCTCCCAACATGCTCCCACATGCTCACACTGCCTTACACGCGTGCACACTGTCATACTCCCACTTCATGGCATGCACACGTGTGCATGCACGGCCAGCAAGAAACTTTGGTGTAGGTAACAGTGTACACCTTCCATTTCTTGACTTTCCATGACTTATCTAGTGGCATACCTCTTTCCATGATCTGTGCCTGTCATCTGTCATGTTACACTGGCCTCCAATGAACTGCATTTCTTTCTACCATTCCCCCCTGTGATGTCACCTATCTCCTACTCTATTCCTCCCCCTTTTGTATCTCTTATACTACTCAGACTGTGCTCATTTGGTATGTGACTGTGAGATTCAGTATCCGAACTCTTATTTACATGAGATTGCCTACTAATGCTTAGTTACATGTCTTAGACTCAGCTTCCCCCCTTAGCAACCACTACACGGTGGCCATGTTGGTTTTAGTCTGCTGGTCCCTGCATTGTCATTCCATGTATTGCATGAAACCCACATTTGTGGGTTTATAACCTTCTTTTTTATGGTTTTATACAGCGCAGCCCGTTTGCGATTATATTTTTAATATTTTTTCATCGGGTTATCTTGCCAATGGCCACATATTTGGCCATTGGCATGCTGCCTGAATCATATGCAACCTTAGCTGACATCGCTCCGTTGTGGATTTTGCAGAAATGTACTCAGTTGTCAACTGAGTACATTTCTGCAGCTAAAACGTCTCCTACACGGACTGGTTTCTGCTTCGTGGATCGCTAATATACCTCATTTGCATACCTTTCGGATGCAAGTGAGGTATTTAGCATGTCCACGCCCAGTCCATGTAAGAGACGTTTTTGCTGGTCTCTTACATGGAGTTTAGGGCTGTTCCTGGATCGCGAGGCTTGCATGGAGTGTTGCACGTCTCTTACACTCCGTGCAAGCCTTCGTGAATCCTGCCCTATGTGTTTTTATTTAAAGAGACTCTGATGTAATTATAGCTACTACTTTCTGAGAAAATTTTGGGAAAATGAATGATCCATATACTTTTACTAAAGCTGCCACATTTTAAATATCAGAATACTTAATTATTCATATTACTTCATGAGACTGAAACCTTAAGTCATGCAGCAAGAATAAACTTTGCCACTCATCGATTTCTGAATTACATCTGATGAAATCGAGTACTATTTCTGACTGCCATATTGCACATAAATAATAGTATGCCTATTATGTAGAACTTATTATCAAGGGGGAATTTAATGAAGCTTACATGGACTTATTTACCATGTAGGCATAGTGTCATGGTGCTTACATGGAATTAAGCAGATGTATGATCTAGTAAATGGAATTGGGGCCAGCACACATGTGTCTGTGGCATGCAAATCACCTCATAAGCAGGTGAAATACATGCAAATGAGGCTGGTAGAGCGAGGCAGTAAGCAGATAGGCAGTCATGTTAGTGTCCATAATGTACACGGAAAAATTCCATCTACAGGGTGCAAAAATAACACCAGGGGCTGTAAAAGTGTACTGAAAGTGGCAGAAATAGTATAGATGACACAGATATGTATAAAACTAATTACCATGTGTCCAAAACTGTATGGAAAATAATGTAAAATATATATATTTTTTAATACCCTGGATATGCTTGAGCAGTGCACCGCAGTGTGCAAACATGGCGTTATGGAAAAAAAAATATAAAAATATTGTAAAAAACAGAATTTGTGAGTAAGTAACAGTAATGCATTATAAGAACCTGTGTGGAGTATGTACAATGTTAGACTGCTGTGGTTGCTAATGAGGCAGGGCCTGAAACCGTGTATTTTCCAGGTACTGTGCACGGATTGGTATGCAAATGAGGTGGGCTTACTGAATAGCACAAATGGGTACCTGTGTCCGGAGATTCCATCTGTGTAGGCACAGAACCATTTTGGTGTCTACAGAAGAGGTAGCTGACATCAAAAGGGGGGGTGTCTGCAAACTTTTAAGCTCACTGGATCTTACCAGCACCTGTTTGCATAGCCCACTGCTGAGCAGGGGGCATGTACACTGACTGCTAAGCTGTGATTACCTCTAAGGCATGTGTTTCATCATCTTTGTGCATGCTTGCATGGCACACCACCATGCTGAACATAACCTTCCATGGGGGTGTGTCTACTGACTGCAAAGCTTTACTATCTTAGCAATTCAGCTTTGCATGGCACACCACAGTGCTCATCAAGTAAGGCTGTCAAAATAAGAAAAAAAAATAAAAAAAAATAAAAGAAATTGGCTGAGAAAGCCAATGATATATTAATTACTGATGAGGCCTGTTTCACTTAAAATAGTGCCACCAAACCCCTTAATGATGTATTTGGCTGATGGAGTACATCGTAGGTAGCCAACCACACAGGCCACACCTAGAGCAGAGCAGTATAAAGGTCGCATACACCCTGCAATCTGATTTTCCCCATACTCTGCACCATTGGAGTACAGACTTGGGAATCTTAACTGAGAGAATGCTAGGGCTGCTGCAGGTCTGCTACATATGTATGTGCTAGATGCAAAGGTCAATGCAGCTGCTGATGATGCTGACCATGGGCCTAGACTGAGAAGGAGAAGAATGTTCAGGCCCGGGGTAACTTACCAGGAGCTACATGAGCTGGAGATTGTAGAGCACTATAGGGAGGACAGGGACATACTACAACAACTGACTGAGCTCTGCCGACCTCAACTCAGACCCAGAGCCAACAGAGGGGATCCCATCCCAGTGGAAACAAAGGTATGTGTAGCCCTTAGGATAATAGCTACAGGTACTTTCCAATGACCAACTGGGGACTTGATGGGGGTCTCACAGGCATCTGCTTCTGGGGTACTCCATTAGTTCCTGGATGCCATGCTACCACATGCCAGTGAGCACATTCATTTTCCCCACACCCCTAAGGAGATCGCAACAGTATACAACTCTTATACCATGTAGCACACTACCCTGAGCTACTGGGTGCCATAGACTGCACTCATGTGCACATCAAGGCACCATCTGGTGAAGAGAGTAGAATCTATGTGAACCACAAGGAGTACAATTCCATCAACTTTCAGGTCATGTGCAATGCCCATGGCATTATCATTAATGTGTGTGCTGGCAGCCCTGGCAGTTATCATGACTCCCATATCCGACACACATCACAGCTGTACCAGATGTTTGCTGGGGGGGACATCCCACACATCCATTTACTTGGTGAAGCTGGCTACGCCTTGGAGCCGTGGATGTTGACTCCCATCAGAAATGCACACCCACCCACTGAAGAATGCCATAATGAAGCACACACACAAACTAGGAACATCATAGAGTGTGTGTGCTGTTGAAGTCATGGTTTCGGTGCCCCGATATATCTGTTGGAGCATGCAGTACTCTCCAGTCACATGTACACAGATGTTCACAGTATGTACCATGTTACATAATATGATTCTGTGGAAAAAGCTGCAGCAGGATCAGAAAAGGGAAGGGATGCACAGCCCCCACCATTGGCTAGGTCACCACAGCCACACCCACAGGGGGACTCAGAGGAGGAACCCCCCCGAGGCTGTTCCTGTAGGCAGATGTAGGTGTGCCCAATAAGCCCTGGCCTTGGCCAAGAAACAATGCATAGCACATGCACTGACAACCTAGGATCTTAGGGACTGACATCTTACTCTGGCATGCATACATATTAGTATAAATTATGCCAGCCAGACCACACAACCTGTACCTCACCATGCAATGGCTCTTGACTGCATGAAACAGATAAAGTTAGCCCCAAAATACAGGTCTGTCAACTGCTGCATTCACTCTCCTATACACCACTTGTAAGGGGAACTACAATGTGGTAGCATATGTATGGAAATGCTGCATGTATGCAAGGGAATATAGTTGGCTATATATAGTATGCTACTGGGCTACTTGCAGAGATCTTTAGTGGGCTACTGGGCTACTTCTACAGATCTAACAGCCACTTGGGACAACACTTAGTCTGTTCACTAGTATGTTTCCCATAATATCCACTAGGCAACATGGCTGGAAACTTCATGATGTTATTTCAGAGAGATGCCAAACAGTGGGGTCACAGGACAGTCGCATGACTGTCTGCCAGCAGAGCATAGGCTGGTCATCCCCCACCCCAAACACAGTAGTGTTCCCATGCAACTGCTGTAAGAGTAAGTTTGCAATGATATACCAGCAGACCAGACAATTTCTCTATGTTGTTGATAGTGTGAGGAATGAAACCTGTCTGTCTGGTGGCTGGTGTGGCTCACTGACGATGGTGCTGATGGTTAAAACCTGGCAGCCTCCAAAATCTTTTGCATGTTAGGTACTCATATGGTGATTTTCTCACAGGCTGTCATAACCCCTCAATTCATTACTGCAAGAAAGGTGGACAAAGCTAGAGTGAATGGGGGAGCAAAGAGCCATGCTTACAGACAGACATTATACATGCTCTGAATAACCTAGCAAGTGGCTAGTATAAGATCATGCTGCAACAGGTCATATTAGCTGCAGGATATAAAGGCCACTGCTTAAATGCGTCAATAGTTACAACAAGTCAATGACCACTGTTGACAGTATAGTACCAGAAAACCACAAATGCATGAGGAACACAGCAGACATATGGGGCGAAATGCTGCACAGTCTGCAAAAACAAGCACAGGGAGAGGTATGCAGAGCAGGAAATATGTCCAAAGCCATGAATAAAAGTGGGACTGATGCCCACAAATAGGGACATGTTTTTATTATATGCTCCTACAAACATAGAATGCCAATAGAATAACAGGTCTGCGTAGTACAAATTTTCTGATGTGTATGGAGTCTGAAACTCAAATGCCTTTCATTATTTATTAACTTCAATCTTCACTGATTTGCCACTAATGTGCCAGAAAGCCATAATGTTATGTGAAATGGACCAAAAATCTGAGGCACACTTCTTTCAGTCTGTGAAGCTCTGTACAGTTGTGAGGTATGAGCCACATAGTAAGGTCAGCAAACAGCTGGGGAATGCCTTGGACAATATCAGAGAACTATAGTACTGTGGTAACAGGTACAGCAGCCAATGACTGCAGTATACACAATCCCGGACTTGAGTTCAGGTAGCTCTGGCCTGGAGTCACCTTGTAAGTACTGACAATCACACTGGGCATGCTCTTACACTTAGCTTATGCCTGTTGCCTCTATCACCCAAAGACCTGCTATGTGGAAATATGTCTGTACATACATGCAGCTATGTATACATATCTCTCTCTCTATCCCATTCATGCTTGATTAGTGTCTCTATCAGTATGCGGTACACACACACACACACACACACACACACACACACACACACACACACACACACATACACACATAGATATATATGATAAGAACAGGTATATATAGCTGTATTAAGTACAGTGGTACATAGACTCCCCACATATATTTGTATAACACATTTACATAATGTACACACACAACAACATTTAAGGAGACATCCCTGTTATACACATTTATATCGATATGGGTGGGGATGTATGAATGTCCTCACATATTCCAGAATGCTGCAGTTATCTGCCCATACACATCACAACAGTTGTCCGGTGGAACCAGATTAAGGCTGCAACAGTACATAATCCACTCACCCACATACCCCTGAGCCTGTACACTGTAACCCTGCAGATAGACACAGGTATGCAGGTGGTGTACTGTTCAATGGGTGCAACACATGCCTTGGACAGGCCATAATGTCTCTGGCTACATGTCTACCTATCAAACTGCAAACAGCCACATATGGTCAGACTGGTAAGTGTACACACATATCAGGGATATTACCAGATATCCCACCCCTGGGAAAGTAGACACAATAACAGTACCAAGTGGTATCACTCTGCAGGCCACACATGTTGTCTAACACAAGGCCACTGTACCTGCATCAACATATACAACAGACAGACCCTGTGGCACCTGTCATAAGTACTGTGAGCTACAGTGTATAATACTAGATAGGTATGAGCTATAATCTCACATTATCCAACTCTGTGTGTATCAATATATTTCCTCACAGTGGTATTGACATGCTCATATGGGCTATCTTCATGCAATGGTGTGCATTTTATGACCCTGTGAGGGGCTGCTGGCTTATAAATTTTCACCTCTACAAGGCCTGCTGATGCCATCCACCTTAAGTGCACTCGCTGACAGTGTTACAACTGATAAACTCCATGTCACATGTGATAAGTACTACTAGCTGTAGTGTGTACTACTTGATAGATAGGGGTTCTAATCTCACATCATCCAACTTCTGTGTGTGTAAATATATCCCTATGCAGCACTTCAGACAAGCCCGTATGGGCTGTCTCTGTGCAGTGGTTATACATTTTATGGTCAGTGATTAGCTGCTGGCCTCACCGTTTGCCTCCTTACAAGGCCTGCTGATGTCATCCACCTTAAGAATGCTGGCTGACAGCACAATAGCAGGTAAACAGTGTTGCCCATATGATAAGCACTGCAACCTGTAGTGTGTAACAGTAGATAGGCAGAGTTTCTAATCTCACATCATCCAACTTGTCTGTGAGTGCAAATATATCCCCATGCAGCAGTTTAGATATGACTGTATGGGCTATCTCTGGGCAATGGTTATGCATTCTTTGCCTGGTGATGAGCTGCTGGCCTCAACAGTGGCCTCCTTTACAAGGCCTGCTGATGTAATGCACCTTAAGAGTGCTGGCTGTCAGTGTCATATCAGATAAACAGCGTGGCTCATGCAAGAAGTACTGCAAGCTATAGTATGTATTACTAGATAGGTAGGGATTCTAATCTCATAGCATCCAACTTGTGTGTATCTGTAAATATATCCCCTTGTACCACTAGAGACATGGACATCTGGACCTTTCTCTGTGCATTGGTTATGCATTTTATGGCCCTGTGCCTAGCCACTGGCCATAAGGTGCCCTCATCTACATAAGCATAATTGATGTCTTCCACCATCTGAATCAGTGATGGCGAACCTTTTGGGTTTAGTGTGTCAAAAATTCAGAAAATGCCTAACTTGACTCTGCTTGCGTGTTACCACACAAACAAAACTAAATAAATAAATAAATAAATAAATAAATAAAAAATAAATAGAACAGCATGGCTCTCAGTACATCAGGGATTAATCTTAACAGAATCAGGAACAAATCTAGAAATAAGAGACATGGACAGTTTTAAAGTACTAGTACTATTAATTTGAGTTACTGACAGAAGAAAATGAAAGTGAATTAATACACATTTTCTGAAGTAAAATTAGTCTATAAATCTAATTCTTGTCATTGTTAAGTATATAAATTTGCCAGTTTTAGCAGGGAATAAGAGGGACAATTGAGTTTAATGTAAAAGAGCACACCTCTAGAAATGCAAACTACTTGCTGTTTGCAGAAGACTACTCATGAAGAGAAAACAATGTCAGCACTGCCCTTTGCAAACTCTGTAGAGAAAGTATACTGAAACAGACTTTGAGATTAATAACTTCCTTAACTTTGCACCAGTGTTGCTGAACTGGCTTCTGGCACAAAATAATTCAATGCACTTCACACAAAATTTTGTGGCATGTCACCTTTGACATAAATCGTAGGTTCGGCATCTAGATTCTATGTGCAGCATACCCATGTATCAAGGGTAGTAGACCTTGTCACAGGGTATGAAAGCATGATGACACTGACTGTCACCATTCACCCTGGCACACTGTTCTACACATATGTACCTAGGGAGCAATATACATAAACTGGCATACCTTGGTGATGTCATATTTCTCCTGTGTTGTCTTGCCATCCTGTGCCACTGTATTGCTGCCATGTGTCCATAGTTGAACCACTCAGACACCTGGGGCACAAACATATACATGTCCATGACACACCTGCCAGTCTGCAACACTACCACCAGTGTACTATCAGGCAACAAAGGTACATAAAGTTTGATGTGTACTCAAGAGACATTCCAGCATACAGTAGCTGTTGTGGACCATGACAACTGCTATGGTTTAACACTACTGCAGTACACAAACACATGTAAAGTAATATAGTCACCCTGGACATCATACATTTTTGCAGGTCTCTGCATCAATGACACAAATGGCAGGGATGTGGCACAGGTATCATCACATGCACAGGGTGTAGTGTGGGGGTGTCAGAGGCCTAGGCTGTGCCAAAAAATTGAGAGCATGTGTGTGAGTCTGAAAGGAATGCTGGTTAGATGGGCCATGGAGAGGTGTTGTGTGCCTCTGCTGGTGACCTGCATGTTACAGTGGTGTTGGAGTGTGTGCATGTACACAGTCAAGCCCAGTGCTAGCCCTGCACATGTATATGATGGACAACTGTGGACCATACATAGTAGAGCAGGCAATTCACAGTCTCTGGCAATGAACATGGGAACTGGCTTCACCAGAAATAGCATGGGCACCACCATGCCCAAGGTCAGATGCGGTGCTAGAACGTGATGATGACTGCTGTCTGCTGGGCCTGTGTTCCCCACGGGACTGCCCAGGACCACATGGCCTGCCACATTATGGTGTAGACAGCACATTTTAATCTGTAGCGCTGGAGTTACTGCCACTATGTGACCGTGACTGTGCATAGCTGTGTGGACTCAGCAGATGGTGTTGCTGACCTACATCCACTTGAGTGATGCCTAACTCAAACCAGATGTCCCATCACAGACAATGTGCTGTCAAGGACAGACACTGTCTCAGCCAACCATCTGTCCACTACATAAGTGAAACATTCCAGGGCATCACCCATGCAGTGAATGCAGTCATTCATGTCAGACTGTGCTGCATCCATAACCCTAAGCATCCATCTGGTGCTGCATTCTGAATGTGCCTGTGCCTTCATGACAGCTCAAACCATGTGGAAAATGACCCATGATGTGACATCTGCAACAGGAGGTGGATGGGCAGCAGTCCTCCTTCGAGCACCTCTGTCAATCTGACTGACTTTTGTTATGGCAAATGTCTACACTCACTGCAGCCATAGTTCTGACACTGTTCTGTACAATGTCACCATCATCTGACTGTCTAATATCTTTGGCCTCTGCTGAATGGGTATTTGTGGGCATAATGACTGGGTGCAGGGACAATGGGGGCAGAAGAGGAAAGTCAACCTCTGGGACATATTCAGCCCATGCCAATTCTACCTGTGCCTCACTATGGCTACCATCATCATCAAAGTCTGATGTGACACTGACATCATGTTGTGAGGGGGGCAGACTCCAACCCCCCCCCCTGTTCACATGCCAGAAGCAAGACAAAAGCAGTACATTACCACCTGCACTATTATGTATGGTAATTCACACAGACTCATAGAGATGAGGAGCCTCAACTGCATTACATGTCCCACATCTTCTAATCTCTGATCCCATGTACAACATACAAACTCACAAGATACACACACAACTCAGGCCCTGTATAACATGCATGTCATCTGCATTGGTTAATGTTGCCAGTACAATAAACCTGTGAGGTATACAATATGACAGTTTGTTTGATAGAACTACACATAAACCCATTACACCTACCTTGAGAATGATATGCCAGTCGCAGTATCACTGCCTCAAGTATGTACCATCTCCCTATTGTGTTTGAATGGGCATTTTGGAGTAATTGCCTCATGTATAGCAGGTTGCATAGTTGCTCATAACTATAAGGGCAAACATGTTGATGTCTGTACAAATACGCACCTGTCATTCCCTAGGCTATGCACTGTAGTTTACTGCTCTAAAATGGAACATACAACTATTCTACTCTGGCTAAATACAACAGTTGTACATAAGGCAAAATGGCAGCCCTTAACTTTCATATGGTATATATGATCTGTAAAGCAACAGTATTACACTTACCAGGTACAGGACCATGAACTCCAGCCACACCTGATGGACCTATGAAAAGGTGAGGGATAGGTATTGTCAGCAACATCAAATGTTGCAGTGTTACAAGCTAATATATGCGTATATCCACATGTACAGTAGCTAATGTGATACTGGATATATTGTTGACATTGTGAGTATGTGTGCACAACTGAGGGCAAAAGTCAACTATCCCCCAATGCAGATAGACCTGACACCCAAGTACTGATCTGTAGAGCCTGCCACAATGACTGATACAGTATTACACTGGTGAACACAGTAAGCTTACCTGGACGGTCCTCTGATGTGGACTCTGTGGCACCCACCTCCAAGATGCATGGTGTGATGGATGCTTGGGAGCTGTTAGTTGATCCTTTGTTCAACAGGAATTCCTCTGTGGAAGAGAGTGGTTGTTGTATCACAGGCCCTCCTCTGGTAGCAGCACGATCCCTGGCAACAGCAGCTGCCCTTTGATGTGCAACGTTGACCATATCAGTGACCCGGTGTTGGACCTGCTTGTAGGTCCGGTCCTGTTAGCCAATCTGATTAACAGCCCTCACAAGGTTGCCCCACAATGCTGTACACTGTTCATGATCGTGGTGACCCTGGAAATCAAGATATGATGGTGGAGTCTGATGGCAACCAGTACAGCATCATTCTCCGAAGATGAAAATGGTGGATGTCTTCATCAATACATCTTTCCTGCAAGACAACAAGAGGGGAATATATTACAGGACCAGATACATGGATGTCCACTATGTATAGGCCATACAAACCCATAATAGCCTGAACTATCCACTCCTCCCTCACACATCATATTCCACAGTCTGGCAACACACTATATGTGTGTCTATCACCAAGATAATAGCAGTACTGGGTAATGTCCCTGTATGCTGTGGCAGATTCTGTTGAATGTCTCAACACTCATCACTGCAGTCTACTGGGGTGTGTCCCCTATGGGCAAATCCCCACTAATATGTCATATGGCCACTGTCAGACAAATAGCAGTGTGGTATTACAAAACTATATGGGGACAGTCCAGCAACATTAGTGTACCACAATGACAGACAGCAATGCAAACCTGCTGTAGTATATGTTCCCTGTAGGCATCATACCTTTCAACTATACAGATGTTTGCAGAATGTCAACATGTTTGCCTCATAGATGTGGATCTTTTTGCACAAACTTGTAGATGTCTGACAAATGGTTGTTCAATCATTGATGGTTGCCAGAAAATTAAAACAGAATCTAACTGTCACACGTCAGACCCCTCAGAAAACACTTATGCCACAGTAATACCTGTTAGTCTATTCACATTCTTACATTGTATGGCCAATATGTATACTTTTTTGCTGAGTTCTGACCTTTGTTCCCTCATTAATTATGGGTTTGTCCTGATTTCTTATTGTAGGAGGTTGAGAGGTATGTTAGGCATAGCTTTAAACCAGACAGGGACAAATGTCCACGAAACAAGGTAGTAACAGAGGCATTTAGGGACACGTTTACAATGTTAGAACTATTTATGTGTGACATTGACAGACTGAGTAGGTGAATTACAGTACATCGTTTGATGTTACTGGAGTGTACACTCTTACTTAGTGTCACTATTTCTTACGTGTAATCCACTATCTGTACTACAACAGTTGACCATTGTAGGAGGGATTGACAAGGACAGAGCTGAGATGTGATTCAAAGCAGGGACAATTCAGAGGCATGCCTGTAGGTGTTGAACAGCAGAATATCATAGCTCTAATACAAGCTTATTGTCTTAATCTCTATTCCTCATTCCTCCATGCTCCCATCTGCATCCAATTTTATGGCGAAATCTAGTAAATACCTGGTAGAGTGATGTATTCCTTTTTTTAAGCATTCCTCTGCAAATGCTTTGCACATATGCTGTCTGTGTGAGTAAAACCACACACAGACCTGTTCCCCATAAGCAGTTGCTTGTCTTTTGTAGGTAATGCTCATTAACAGTTAATTGCCTCTGCACCTATCTGTGGCTCAGATTTGCTAATTGCATTCAAAACAGCTGAATTGCACTATCATTAGCCAATGACATGGCAACACAGTGCAATATATAAGGCCTTCATGTAGGCCTTGGCCCCTTTCTTAGTTTTTGAGATGAACATTACTGAGGTGTTGAGACTACGGCATCACAGAGGGTAAGTACAAATACTGTCCACTGTAGAGATGTATGAAATATGTCCACAATTTTGCCTCATATGTTTGGTCAGTGCCTCATGACAGTGTGGTCATCTGGCAGTTCACTGGCAAACCTTGTGGGTTGAGGTCAGTATGGAGAAATAGACATCTGAGTGTCACACTGCATACATGTCAGAATATGCATGCTAATGCAGTAGCTGCTATTATATCAAACTACTATCTTTATAGGGACAAACTGTGAAATATGTCCCTATCTATGGGCCTTTTCCTCCCCCTTTATGTTGTTTGTTTCTGGATCCCTTATTTTAGGGGGTTGGGAGGTATGGTAAGTCTGTAGCAGCTACCTTATCATACAGCTGTGAATGCTCAAGGATGCAGCTACTGCTGCAGCCTAGGACATGTAAGGGGGAGTGTGAACACTTTCGAGGCTGGCAAGGTGTATGTGTGACTGTGGCTGCAGTGTCAGCCCTGTAAGTACAGCAGAACCAGGGTAAGGGTAACTTTACAGTCCAATTGAGGCATGTGCTTATGGTACATCTGTTATGCAACAGTGCCAATAGCAGAGTAGTAGGCGACATATAGCTTGGTTATATGAATATGTGCAGTGTGTCCCTACCTGCAGGCCTTTGACTTGCAAAACTGGGTATCAGATATTTCAGTAGCAGTAACCTATGGTGATTAGAATTGCATGACATGGTCATTGCTTGATGTCTTCACAACAATGTAATTGAAGTGCAACACACTGGATTCGAACCCAGGACTGTGTGTGGCAAAATGTACTGTGTATAAAACATTTAACAAGCTGAGCTACTGAGTCAATGCTGGAAGAGATGTATTTGCCATATAATGTGCAGACATATAGGCTGTGACACATGTCTGCATCCATCAGTATATGTATGACTTTCAAAGGCAGTTGTTCTGCAGCAGGGTCTGAGATGAACATATGTAGTGTGCCACTGATGCCTTAGCAGGTGTATTTACAGATGTTGCAGATAAAAGGTAATATTTACCTGCCATCCCAGGCCTCATGTACTGCCTTTATTATTTATTTGGCTGTCTACTGGTATATTTTTGCATCAGAGTTCCAGGTACACTCCCATTTTTCCCATCAAGTTTAATTTCAGTCTGTTAGTGGCAATAAGTATGTTTTGCTGGAAACACGTTTTAATTAAGATCTGTGTGGTGTAGTGGGTTAGAGCAGTAGGCTTTATTTGACATAGGCCTGGGTGTGAAACATGGCAAGGGTGATTATTTTGTACATGTGTCTAACACTGTGAGAAACACATAGGATCATGAAGGCACATTAAAGCTCATTTAAGCAGATTTGCATGGTGTGGAGTGACATGCCACTTTGAGGCACTTCACTTAGCTCCATGCAAACCTATGCTACAAAAATTGAAAAGAAAAAGGGACTGTGGTGAAATGAGGGCAAGCAGGGGGGAAAAACATAGTGAAAGGCAGGTAGGGATGTGCAAGATGGGTGTAGGAAAGACCCATAGCTTTGCATTTCTTGTACATCAACAGCTGGGCATTTTGACAGATTGTCTGGATGAATTTGGTCTCTCAAACCCCAGAGAGAGGAGTGAGGATAACATAATGTGTCATCAAGCCAACTGGACCGAGTCAGTTGTGTCCAGTGGACTTGTGTGCAAAATGGAGCACTATGTGTGGGGCAATATTTTTTGTAGGACAGCTGCCCGTTTATTTATTTATTTATTTATTTATTTAATAAGTAGAGAGTAGAATGTTGGGGAAGAGATATATGTGGGGAGGTAAGTTGGGTAGGAGAGGATGCAATTGCAGACAGAAAAAAATAGCAGACAGGGGCAGTGTGTGATACATGAGGAGGTAAACACCTTGAGTGGGGAGGATGTTGTGGAATTTGAGGTGCATGTGCCTCCAGATGGCAGCAGCATGACTGAGGTCCCCACACATGGGCAGTCGACACTGCTCCTTCACTGCCCCAAAGGTGACTGTGCTGGAGGCTGAGTACCAAGTCCAGCTGGCCCCACCAGGTTGTCCAGCCTGCCCTCAATCTGGCACAGGCGATGTTTATAGCTTCTATGAACAATCCTGCACTCCATGGCTGGTAGTTGATCTTGGGTGACTACCACCCCCTCTGCCACCTCTCCCTGGGGAAGGTCCCTGTCCCCTGAAGCATTTCCACCCAAACTTGGTGCAGGCTGAGCATAGAGGGCACCAATGGCCTGGGCCCCAGATGTGCTAGGACCCATTGCCACAGCCAGTTGAGGTAGGGTAGGTGGATCACTGGAAACCGACCTACCCTGACATGCTCTGGTGATGGAGGTATAGCAATAAGTATAGGTTAGTTATGAACAAAACCATTGTTAGTAATAACAGCATTCCAGAGCATTGGAAATAAACCCAATAAATTCCAATGCATATGATGTGAAACATAACACAAAATAACAGAACAGGCAGTATATTAACAGCATGCGAGTAACAGTTATGGAATAAGGTCAGCAGATTAGGTAATTCAAGAACATATGTTAATATGCAACCATTGTAATACATACAATAATAAAACATATGGCCCAAAACACAGTTTAATGTAACAACATATGTTAATAGTAAACCATAACCAATGAATAATGATAATACATATATGAAGATAAGGGGTGGGGATAGAGAGAAATGCAGTCCATTAATACCATTATATGCTATATAGTTGACAGCAGTACTGTTATCTAGTCTACAGGTCTTTCCTTTCTTTATGTGTAAAAAGGGCCCATCAAGCTATATGCATGGGACAGTATGGGCCAAGCAGTAACAACTCCAGGTACACAACTACACAGAACACTTGCAAATCAGGTAGACCTATATAACTACATAGGTTTACTGTGGGTTGATGTAGTGATACTTTGCTATTTATTGATTCATGTCAATGATAAATCTGTGACAGAGGGATTACGGACTAGTAATTACATTAAGGGACAGTGTGACACTTGAGAGACATGTATGTGTATAGTACAGAGAGTAAACAACTATCATGCCTTGCTTGGCAGGCACGGGGACATAACCCATTAGCAGTGACTGCAGAGGACATCTGCATTGGCTGTACTAATTGACTGAAGCAACCTTTAACAGACAATCCAGGCATACAGCCATACAAAAGATTGCACATTTTATTTAATTTTATTATTATTATACTGATTTCCTTTATTTTATGCTGTATTTTCACATTCCCGATAAAGATTGTAACAGTCTGTGACATCTAAACATGCAATTATTTACTCATAATATGGGCTACCTCACCCATTTACCTGTCATTCCTGTGGAAGGAATATTTGTTAACTTTACGTGACTGATACTGCAATATTTAGTGCTACATAGCACTGGATTTGAACCCTAGTCTGCAATTGACTGATATTTGCCTAGAGCTCACCTGGCACCAAAAATGACCTGGTAATAGTAGTATAGTTTTATACTAGACTTCAATGACATTTAAACACACATGCATGAAATTCAGGCATGACAGACATAGTAGGTAACCTAGACATTATTACTACTATGTAGAATGGAGGTGTACACAATATATTATTTGTTGAAATATCTGTGAAGTCAACAAACAATATCTAATTATGGGTTATTATTTGCAGTGTACAACTATTACACTGTTATACCTGACTGCAGCATTGTATCTCACATCTTGAATGCATATAGATGCCATGCAATGGTGAAAACAAGACAATCATGATGTACACAATTTACCTTGCTATTATTGCTCTTGGTTCATGTGTTGTTGCAGAACAGTTGTCACAATTCATTTCTTACCAAAAAGCTCTGAATCTACACTTACTGCACAACAGACTTTATTAGATATACCTTCATACAGGTACTGATATTTCATGTTTTTATTGCAGAACAGTTGTCATAATTGATTTCTTGCAAAACAGCTCTAATTCTACACTTATTGCACAACAGACCATAATATAGATACCTTCATGCAGTTACTGGTAGAGTTTTGAGCATTTTATTGTACATCAGTTGTCATTATGCAGGTGTTGCAATGCAGCTGTAATTCCACAGTTATTGCACTACAAACTTTGTTGCATATAATTTATTATGGTTAATGCTTTACTCTTCCCTGCTTATGGCACTACAGTTGGCAGCATGCACTTACTGCAGTACACCTGTAAGTCCACATTCATTGCAATACAATCTTTACTGTATATTCGTAATCACAGTTATTGCTTTACTCTTTCTTGCTTATTTGACTACAGATAGCAAAATACATCTGTACTAACCACACTCACTGCACAACTTGGCCAAGCACCCAGCATGCTCCTTGATGTGCCAAGCCCTCTTCTCTGCAGCTGTTGGGAGAGAAGCACACTATTATGCATACCAGTTTATCAGACATTCAGATTAGGTATTGGTGAAACAAAGGTTAAAGTTCTTACAAACTTATAGGGCATTCCCTGCCCAAGCTTCTTGGACCCAGGTGTCCAACAGATCCCCCTTCATTTGCTTCAAGCCATCATGATGGTGACAGACCTGCTCACCTGTGCTGCAGATGACTGTCACACTGATGAGTTTGCATGCCAGCTGGTCCTAGGCCTCCTCCTTGCACTCTGAGCACTTGAACCCTCTCTGCAGCAGTTGGTCATCATGTTTTTCACCAAGAATCCCACCATGACCCTGGACTACTGAATATCCCACTACTGTACCCGGAAGTGCACATCCTCTCCAATGCCAACTGTACTCACTACACAGGTAGAACTCGAACAGATTATGTTGTAATACTGCCTAGTGAGCTTAATATAGCCTGTTTTCCCATGCTTAAATGCCATTGGGCAACAATTAAAAATGTGGCAAGCTACTTAGTACCCCACAAATCAGCTCAGCTCAGCCAAGCAGTGCTTTGTTGTACTCAAACCAGCCAAGCAGTGCCAAGCAGTGCATAAACATTATCAGCCATTATTTGTTTATGCAGTGCTTAGCAGATCTTAGCAGAGCTTAGCTGAGTGCACTAGACCAGAATTTAAAAATAATTAGAATAATTTGTATTTAAAAAGTAAATGCTTACTTGGCCTTTCATGCATTCAAACCCTGCACTTACTTCACATGAGGCTGTGACTCTACCCATTTAGCTACTTGGATATGTGGAATTTTGCTATACCTTTACATATACTTCTGCGCTACCTTTAAGCAGTGCTGAGCACCGCTGTGTGCTGCGCAAACCCACTCAGCTACACTTAAACTTGACCTTTAATTAAATAAATACACCCAGTTTCTAATTTTAGATATCTGGCAGGTGTCTCGGCACCACCTAACATTGCTGCATTCCACTGCATGGCATGCAAACATGATTTTAAAAGAAATAAAAAAAAAATGACATTACATTGCTACAATACAGTTGGACAGCGCATAGCCTGTGTTATTCATCTGTGGACAAGTTAGCACCACAATCCATGCACGGATTCAGTAAATGTGTTTCATGGCTCCCCCTCAGCAATGTGCCATGATTAATATGCAGAGTGTAATGCCAAGAAGGAACCATGCATACGGACACGGTGACATTCTGTGTAGGGTCTACACTATGCCTACATAGATTTTATTAAATCTATGGGCATATCTTACTCAAATGTTTGGCATGAAACTCAAACCAATGAGTCTTAGAATGTAACAAACTGAGTACCTTAGCAGCAGTTTAACCAATGCCTTTACTTCCAGAAATCGTTATTGCCAGGAAACCAGTTGCTTCATGAGAGGATTTCTGCAATATCTTGAATAGAAAAAAATGCACCTTGTATGATTTGCAATATCTGTAAAACAATTCAAGTTTCAAAAAATGTAAAAGAGAAAAGATCTGCATTGCATGATAGGCTACAGACTTTTTTATCTAAGTTCTGTTTGCTGATTATATGTTGAGGATTTGTGAAAGAAAACTAGGGCTTTTTAAAAAATGGTTTAGTATTATAATGAAATGCTAGACCGTATCTTTGAAGTTTGCATTACACACAGACCCATGTTTTATATAAGTGGTATGTTCTTTGAGATTTTTCTTAAGAAATATAACAAGGTAAGTAGCACACTACTGTTCTTCATACTACAAATATATACAAATTATACACATGATATTTCTACCATATTCAGTGTAGTATTACTGTATTGAACCATGCATGTTAGATCACAAATACCATAGGTTCATAGGTTCATACTAGGCTATCTGCCCTAGGGCATTTATAAGCCTAGCCAGAATGTGTTTGGCTTTCGCCACCCATTTTAAATTTATTTTGCTATGCCCTTTTTCGAGGTTAGTATACTGTGCCTCTGTCTAACAGTGACACAGAAGTGATACCCGGGATAAACCTACGATCTCCCATCCACTCATCAAGATTCCTCTTGAAGAGAGTCAATGAGGGACTCTGCCTAACCTGGACTGGGATTTTATTCCAGAGTGAAGGGAGCCTCTGGGTTATGAATCTGTCCCTCCAGCATGTCCTATTTATTTCAGTGCTGAGGTTCAAGTCTCTCGAGCACGTAGCTCAATGGGATTTGGATTTTCTGAGGTGCAGCATGTCCATTAATTCCGGGTTGGACATGGCTTTATCGCCAGGCACAGATCGCCTCTGAACAGGCAGTATGCCACTGAGTAGAGCTGGAGTTTCTTTAACCGGGCAGCATATGGCATCTGTTTGAGCCCTTTGATCCTCTTGGTGAGGTACTTTTGGGGTCTTTCCAGTTGCTGCAGCTGTCTGGTAAGGTACATCCCAAAAGGGGCATTGTACTCAATTATGGGCCTGATGAGGGATGAGTAAAGAGGCACGATGTCCTCCCCTGATCTAGATGTGAATCCCTTCATGATTAGGTGGGCTATATAAAATGTTTTCCTAACCACTTTGGCCACGTGGTTGTCAAATGAGAGATTGATATCAACTTGGATCCCCAGGTCCCTAATTACTTCTTCTGTACTTAATGGATTACCACCTATGTGGTAATTTGTGGGCACTTTGTTTTTGCTAAAGGGGATGACTATACACTTTTTGGCATTTAGCTTGAGGCCATGGCTCTGGCACCAGTTGTCTGTTTCTATGAGGCCCTTTTGGAAGATGCTTGTGTCGGCTGGAGAGTCGAAAATACTTTACCAGAACCAGAGCCAAATTGCTTTACCTTAATGTCAAGTACAACAATAGATCTTTTGTTTACCTGTTCATTACACATCTTTTGTGTTATTTTTTCAGCTATGAAATTATTGCTAGTATACATAACTGATTTATTGAACCCATATGTCTCTGGACTTGTTAGTGCTACACATCACATGTTAGAGACATTTTTCTCTAAAACAAAGGTTACACACCCCCATGAGAGTATCACACTCCATTTTTGCATTGCATTTATGTACTTATATGACTTTAACAACTGTTCTTCAACAACTCAAGCCATGTGTATCTCACAGTGGCTGTTTCACTTTGCATGACTGTCTTATAATGTCAGCTGCATATAGTTTCCTTCTCCCCAACATTCATGAGCTAGTACTCTCAATATTAGAATGTTTTTTTAAGATTAATGACTTGCACCTGAAATAAGCAATTATATATCTGAATGTGCTTGTCTTACAAGACTTTGTCTGTCATTTTTTTGGTCTAAAACTATGTGCATGCAACACTTCACAATATGAAATTAACGAAGCCTTTCATTACTAATGACAATATGGAACTATTTCATATTTTAGTATCTTTCTGCAAACTCCATTCATTTACTTAATCCCTGTAAATATACCCTGACAGTTTCATTGTTCATGAATATCAAACACTATCTTTCTAAATCCAAAACAATTATTCTTATGATTTTGATACTAATATGGAGATATTGTTAAAATTCATAACTGTGGGGAAAGAAAACAACAAAGCTATGTAGCCCATGATATGTGCATGTGATCCACTTAAGTTCTGAGTCATTTAGCCACTATCTAATTAGTACCTGGATACATACTATTAATCTTCTTACCATCTCCATCATTGCATTATTAAAGGAAATATTACAAGATACAGTATTTTCAATAAATTTTCACAAGCACTACCTCAGAGAACATGCATGTCACATGTGCTGTTTCACTACATTCCCATGTTAATTCATGCCATCTTGCAGATAGCAACCTACTTTCTATTACTGAGATTACCATTTATAAGCTATTACGATTAAGCAGCAAACACTGCAAATAATCTTAACTGTGAGAACAAAGCTGTATAGCTAAGCATATAAACATATGACACAACTCAGTTCCATAGTTTTATTTTTTGTTTAATTCCATCCTGTGTAAAAAAAAGTATATATATATATATATATATATATATATATATGTAAGGATTTGAAACATTGAAGATTGTGATAGGGAGAGACACACAAATGGTGTTCAGCATGACAAGGCTAAAGGATGAATAACTGTTAATACAGCACACACTTGCCTGGGGCAGCTCAGTATTATGAATAATTGCAGTCATGAAAATGAAAGTCATCACACAAACCAGTGGATCATGACACATGTGGCCACTTGATCTTAGGATATTTGGCATGCAGGCATTATGCCAGTTCCTTTACACATTCAGACATTTGTAGAAGTGCTTCATGGCCACTGCAAAAGTACTTCTAGCAACCATTGCAAAGATAACATAGCAAATAGCTAGCTAGCTTTATTTTATAAACTGGAAGGAAACACTGGTGATAGGGCAATTTGAAAGGGGAAAAGCAAATGGTGAAATACATAGTAGGTCAAAGGAAAAAGAAGTGTAACATTGTATTGGGCAAGAAGGGTATAATTGTTCTATGGATATTTTAATTTTTTTTATATGAAGGTAGATGGTAAAGGAAGCATAATGAAAATATGGATAGGATTAATGACTCATTGAGAAAACACACAGGCATATTATGCAAACAAAAACCGATGGAGAGGTACTGACATAAATGGTGCGACAACTATGGAGATACACAGCCTGGCAAATACATAGACAGCAGGCAACTGGTGATAGCAATGATATTACTATAGGCAGGTGTTGAGTATAGTGGCCTATAAGGGAAAGAAACATTATCATGAGGGATAAGATGAGGTTAGGATGGCTTAACAAACTATTCCAGAGCAGAACCTCTCTAGAAGTCAGTCACTTCCATGGTTGACATCAAAGGTGAGCTCGGCAACTCATGGGTGATGGTGGCGGACTGTCAGTTATATAAGTCAACTAGCCACTTGATCAGTTACATTTTGCTACTGACCCATCTCAGTTCATTCCAGCCATAAAGTCTCACTTCTAGGGACCCAAGAGGGCTCATCTGTGCTACTTGCTGATGAGCAGTCTACACAACTCAAAAAAAAGTAGCAAAAGAGGCCACCACTGATCCCTCCAGGGCATTTTACACAGGATGACCTTCATTATCCTAAATTAAGACAGGCCAAAGAACTGCCAATAACACTGCAGCTGGCATATTGGTCATTGCATAGTGTGGTGGCTGATGCCTTACTACTTTCTGGCCCATGTTTGATCATGTAAAATATATTAAAATAAATGGAGTAAATTAGCACAGCAAAGCAATCTAATGAAAACAGAATGAAAAAGAGAACACAGCAGGATACAAATACAATGGCCAGTCTGAAGTGGTAGACTTTATTTAAGGCAGTGCTAGGAAGGAGATATAATGGTTTATACAGTAATGTAATACAATGGCAAATTAACTTTTATTAAACAAAGAATAACCAGGGGATACCAGTGCAGCACAACTAGAAAATGTTATGACCAGAAGATAGGAACAATAGGAAAATACAATCTACAACAGGCAACTGAGTAACTAAACAATGCTGAATCTTTAAAACACATAAAATTAAAACTGTCCAGTGCTGGGGTAAACAGGTTGAGTACAATAATGTGTCTTTGTGAGCATGTGATACTCATAAAAATACATAGTTATTCTACTATTATCCTTAACAGTATGGAAAGGTTTTGTGTGCAGATGTCCATATAGTTTGAAGACTGACAGCACCTTTCTTTCCCTTCTTTAATCCCATTCATGGACAAAAGCTCTACAATGATCAGAGAGACATTTGAAACAAGTCCACAAAATCAGAGTTTGCTTTTCAGTGAATCAGTGAAGGTTTATATATTTATTAAAAAAGCATGATTTCCTTTCCAGAAACATAGAGTATGATTTGCACAGAACATGAATGTGTTTGTTCTGGAGAAGAGAAAGTGTATATCATGAATGCACATCTTTCACCATGACAGATATCCTAGGGTACAGATTCTCAGTTTTCTACACAGTCCAATGTCTTGTCACTTCTTTTCTACAGAACGTATGGGAAATAGGAGTAAATTCTGATGTGAGACTGATTTATATGATTCAATAAGTGTCAGTGCTCACTGTACCAGAAGTCAAAACACATTACAGTGCTGTGTAAATGGCAGAACTATGGAGTGCTTAACTGATGGCAATCAGTTTTCTTAAGTCTGATAGGTGCTTGTTGTATTCAGTAAATGATGAAAGAGAGGTGACAGAGCATCATCACATAGACATCAATTCTCAGCTGGCAGAAAAGAGAGAAAATTCATGTTGGTAGATATTATAGATGCATAATTTTTTCTGCCTGAATAGTTTGTGTGAAAATTATGTAAAACAGATGTGTTATAAGGTAAAAGATGCTCATCTTTAGATCACTGATGCTGTAGCCTAAGCTATATGGTTTATATTCTGCAATAATATGACATCCAGCCAACATTCAAAGCTTTATAGCAGCTTCCATGAGGAGATCCATATGAAGTCAGTGGGTAGGGTGCCAAACCTTTAGAAATCTGTCACTGTCAAAGTATGCTCCACCTGTAAGCTTTGAGTGATCAATATTTGGTTAGCACCTCACCAAGGCTAGCAGATGAATACCCCACCCCCTGGGGAAAAAAGCTTCGACTTCAAATTTCTGAGGAAAAATGTACTTTTCTTGTAGAAAAATATGCATTTTAAATAGGAATTGAGTTTTTAGTGGTTGTCATTAAAATATTTACTTCACAAATGGCAATTTTTCTATCAGTTCCACTTTTTTATAATTTTGTTTTGTTTTTGGAAATGCAGGCATATTTTTTTTCTGAAAGACTAAAGGTAAGGGCTTGGACATGTGGTTTTGGTGGTTGTCTATTACATTTTAACCACAAATATTTACAATTCATGTCAAGTGGTTCACCAACTGCCCAAATCTCTGCTTCTAGCTTATCAGGCACTTTTCATGGATTGGACATAGAACAAGCTTCAGGCTCTTTGTTTCTTTCCTCCTCTATCTGCAAGAAGAGAGTTTTATGAGTCTTCAGTAGTCAAACATGCTTCTTCACAGCCACAGCTACCAATAGGTGAATCTGCTGTGGCAAAATCATCCACCTGGTACAGTTCATCATCTTCTCTCAATCCTGCTGGCACTGCTCCTTTAAAAATGCTAAGGACTTCTGCAATGTATAAATTGTCTTGTTTAGGTAAGGGAGACACATGTTTGTCAGACTCAGAGGAATGAGCAGATGATGCTTCACTGCAAAGCCAACCTATGGTGCCTGATTCTCAGGAAAGAGTCCCATCTTTGAGTTGGTCTTTTTCTAGGGGTATCCTTGGAAATAAACATAGCAAATCAGGCATACATCCTCGCCTAATTCATATATGACGGACAGTGAAGAGTGTCTAGGATTTACTAAGGGCATATTTCAATCCTTTAAGTCTTTAAATTCTGTTTCCTCAATGAGGTTAAAACATACAAACAAAAAAATCCCTGTCTTTCAGATGCTGGTTCTCAGTCTGAAGGACAGGAATTAGACTGGAATCATATTTCTCCAATGCCTACACCACAGGAAGGGGAGTCTGATTAAGAAGAAAGTCTATCTTCAGATCCCGCCAAGAGTTAACTTTTCTGAAACTTTAGCCAGAGTTGAAGACTTGCTTCTGTATGAACATAGTGAGCATCTAGTATCATAGCCAAAATATCCATTAGCCTGCAGCTTTTTCTGCTGTCTTAGCAGCATTAGAGGATATTTTCCTGAGAGACAGCTTTATGCCTACAAGTAACCATCCTGCCATTGTCTGATAGGTTATATAAGGTCCAAAGACTGATAAATATCTATTTTCAAATCCCATATCCAGCAGTTATTTCTTTGGCAAAACCAAATATTGCCCAACACAATGTGAATGCAAACCCTATCTGTTCAGACAAAGATGGGAGATCTTTTGATACATTTACAAAGAAATGTATTGTTCATCTACTTCAGCCTAAAGTATTCTGAATTGTCAGACTCATATGTCCAAACTTCTGCTTGTTTAATTTGCAGATCTGAGAATGTTAACTGCTAACTGCCCTTCCTCAGAGATTAAAGCATCTGTGAATTTTTAATAGCATCTTTCTCAGATAATCAAACATTTTTGAAGTGTTCTAATGACTCTCCTGATGCTGTATCTAGATCTTGCTACTACTGGATGAGTAATGAGAAGGTTTGCTTGGTTATTTTCACAAAATTTACCAAAGGTCAGACTTCTTCTTTAAAGTAATAGACCTTAGGAACTGTGAGACTCTCATTATGAGCTTGGGTAAAGGCATGTATTGTAGGTTGTCGTTCTACATAGTGGTCAATGGAAGTGTTTCAGAGACAAGGCAGATAAGAAAGAACTCTAGCAAGCCTCTTCCCTCTTCCTATCCCTAGCTCTAGTCCTGTTAGTCATGGAAGAATTAGCATGCCAGATTGTTCATGACATTAGAAGCGCAAGAAGCTTAGGGTGGAAACATCACTTCCTTTTTGTTATTCACTGATGATTGCATCTTCATGAGTAGCAATCTGCCACATGTATTAAGAAAAGTGTTAGACAATTTTGCATGATTTGGGGAAGTTTTGCGTCTGAAATGTAATCACTTGAAATCATTGGTGATCATGAGTTGGTAGGCTAGCTACAACTTACATAGTAGGGAGTTGCCTGTAATCAATATGGGTAAATATCCTGGCTTAAAACTGGAAAGCTCCCATCTTTCTACAGTAGAGAGTAGCTTACAGTCGCTGGTAAATACAAAACAGCGGTCTTCTTAGAATTGACTATTGCAATACTCTTTCGGTAAGATTTGGCAAGAATAATTTATGTTGATAGCACACTTTTTCTAAATTTTGTTAGCAATACTCCAGTTTTAGCAAAACACCCCAAATTAGAATTCCTACAAAATTTGATTATCTCCAAAGTCTTGGAGGGCAATGGAGAAAGGATATCAACAACCATACCTTTTCTGCCATGTTTTTTTTTTGGGGGTGCTGGTTTTGCCACATTTGGCCAGTTACATTGTGACTTTTATGTTTGGTCAAGTAATGAAGTGGTACCCTAAAATCACACAAGATGGGATGGAGTTGAACCCACAAGAATATTATTCCTATATGCCACATGACTGACTTTTGTAGGCATATAGTGAAAGTATACAGAAAAGTGATCTAGAATGGGGAAAGAGTTCCTCAAGCATTTTATGTAACCACCCTAAAATACATTTTCTGATTAATAATTCAGTCACAGAATATTGGGTGTGAAAAGAGTCTGGTCATGAAATCTTGGAGAACAAACAAGGTATTAAAACTAAGGACATTATCATGATGTCTGTGGAATTTGGAGTGAAGGGACTGTAATGGTTTATATACAAACAGATTAGCCATGTATGGAAAAAATATATATAGCCCCAGACACAGCAAATTGAAGACTATTGTGGAGAAAAATGTAGTAAGGTCAATAAAGGCGGAGTGAGCCTTATATAGAAAGACCTGTGGGAAAGTAGGGCTATGGCCCTTCAAAGAGTGATGATAGTAAGATGGAAAAGGTAGGAAGGGCTACACCTTGGAAATACAATGTGAACAGGTGTGGTATTCACCACACAAGCTTAGAAGTTGGCCCAAATATCAGGAACAGTAGTTTTGTATTATAAGTTGCTGCTACTTAACTCCATGTAGACAACTGAGGCTTAAGATGAAGAGAGATAGTTGGTACTAGAGGTGTGAGTGGAATGGATCAGGAAATATGAACATGTATCTTGACTGCCAGAGATTAGCTTGTTGTAGTCAGCTCAACTTATTAGGATAGAGAATAGCTCTGGACTGGAAATTCTGGATATTCAATATAACCCCCAAAACTCAGTCTCATTCCTTACCCACACTGGAGGTTTGATGGGTTTTGACAAGTATAGTGAAGCTGTTGTGTGTAAAGCAATGGAAATCAGCAAGAAGAAAACATAGCACAAAACTGTAATCAATTTCTCCATACCCATTTGAGTAATATCTTGTATTCCTGCAAGAGTGAAAATAAGAAAAAAACGCCACAAATATGAAGAAAAATACTCTTTTAATGAGCGCTTTCATCAGTAGATACACTTGACTTAATCAGATTACATAAAACATTGACATCACTTCCTTTTAAAAGCCAGGCACCGTCACATGACCACAATTAATTTCCTCCGCAGGATTCAAATTGTATTGCAACACTGTTTCTCAAGCTGTATTGCCTCTACAGGATTCAGGTTGTATTGCAACACTATGTTTTAAAACTAAACATTGAAATATATGTGAAACTTGATTAAGAAATAATAATGAAAAATTGCAAGACAAAACAAACTACAGTAGTGTTTGGTCTTCACAGTAACCCATATGCATAAATAAATAACAAACATCAATCAGTCTTGATATTTGTTATTTATTTATACATATTTTCATTCAAGTTTAGTTTGTTTCTTGGTTATTGGTATTACTACAAGAGCTGTGGACAGAAATGCCACATTCCAAAACACTGACAAGTATTTCTTGATAATCATGGTCAAATTAATTATCAATAAATACCTAATGGTAGATTAAGAACATAAGGTGCTGTGATAAGATTTGACTGCAAGAATCCAAAGAGGATACGATCTTAATATGTGTTTCAGGAGATCAATGAAAGTTATAGAGCTGGTATAATCGGTACTTTCTCTTCTCAAATATGTATTTGGAGTAAGACCTGAGCATGATGTGTACATTGAACATCACTGTTGTGTGTTGATGTTATTTTCTTTTTCTCTTTTCTTCATTAACTGTATATTTCTCTTTGGTTATATTATAAAATTTAGCTAAAATGATATGCCTTTCAATAATTGATGCGTGCATATGTTATAAACAATGAATTTGGTTAGGATGCAAACAGAAAAATGTTGTTTGGTTTGGTAGAAGAAAGAGAAGTTCACCAGTAAAGGTCAGTTTAAGACAAGAATTTGGGGGAATTCTTTCAAGCCAATTACTTGTTTATACAGTCCAGTTTCTTAGGCTAATGGCTCCTTTTTCTTAGCAGATAAAAACATTGGCAAGGAGACGCTTTGCTTAGCTGCCCTATAAACATGAAAAGCTCTGAGTGATGACTAGTTGTTTTAATGCAGAATATGGAATCTTGATACAGACTTAATTGATATTGGTATTTAGTCTGTGGGACAATTAAATGTTTGCAGTCCTTCATGAGTAATTCAAGGAGTTAAAAGCTTTCTGTGCAGTTAAGTTTAATAATGATTGATGAGGAGTGGCTGTTTTATCTCACCATACATGGTTGATGAAAGACCTTTTATTGCAATTATACTAGATCCATCTCATTACTATAAACCCAGAATAATCAGCTTTTATTAGTTTAGGAACTAGTTGTTTATTCATAAATGCTAACATTATTTATTTTTATGGTTAGAAATGTAACATTTATGAGAGTCTATAAACAAAACTGTTGTATTCCTTCATTGGTTTAAATAAAGGCATAGACATTGCAGATACATATGTGTGTGTCTATATATATATATATATATATATATATATATATATATATATATATATATATATATACATTGACATATTCATAAATATATATATATATATATATATATATATATATATATATATATATATATATATATATATACATATCTACATATATATATATATATATATATATATATATATATATATCAAGTCAAGTCAAGTCAAGTCAAAATTTATTTATATAGCACCTTACAGACAATAAATGCCACTAAAGTGCTTTACAAAACAATAATCAAAAGCAATAAATAACATATAACATAAAAATTAACAAAAAGTAACAAATAACATAAAACAAAACAACATTAAAAATCATTTCACCTCATTAAATGCCAATTCATAAAAATAAGTTTTAAGATTTTGCTTAAAAATTGTCACAGAAGAAGACTGCCGAATGTATAATGGAAGCTCATTCCAAAGTTTTGGAGCTGCGACAGAAAAAGCTCTATCACCCCTCATCTTTAGTCGTGCCTGGGGAACCACAAGTAGGGACAGATCTTCTGACTGAAGTGTCCGATTGGGAACATAAGCATGGAGCATATCTGCCAAATATACTGGCGCTAAACCATTTAAAGCTTTAAAGGCCAATAACAAAATTTTAAAACGAACCCTGAAAAAAACAGGTAACCAATGCAATGCCGCCAATACAGGCATTACATGGTCAAACTTTCGTTTGCCTCCAAGAATTTCCCAGCAGCATTTTGAACAAGCTGCAAACGGGCTAAAGCACCTTGACTCACTCCAAATAGAATAGAATTACAATAATCAAGGCGTGAAGTTATAAATGCATGTACAACAACTTCCAAATCACCTTTAGACAAAAATGGTTTTACCTTAGCCAAGCGCCTTAATTGATAAAAAGAGGATGACACCACCCCGTTTATATGTCACCTAAAGAAAAGATCTTTATCCATCTTCACTACCAGATTTACAACAGAATCCTTCAGATAAGAAGTTAATACACCACAGTCCACCATAGAAAAATCAGCATGACGACTAGGACTAAAAAGTACTACTTCTGTCTTCCCTTCATTCAAACTCAAAAACTTTTCTGCCATCCATAGCTTAACCTCACACAAACAATCCAACACCTTTGAAATTGAGCAACCATCAGCCTCATCCAGAGGTAAATACAACTGACAATCATCAGCATATAAATGGAAATCAATACCATATTTACGCATTATATCGCCCAAAGGCAAAATATACACAGAAAACAATAAAAGTCCCAATATTGAACCCTGTGGAACACCCCAAGGAAGATGAACAAAATTAGATGTAAACCCGCCCATCTGAAAACACACCATTCTATCTAGCAGGTAAGATCGAAACCAGTTTAAAGCCAAACCTGTAATACCCACATAATGCTCAAGGCGATACAGCAATATTTCATGATCTACTGTATCAAAAGCAGCTGTTAAATCTAACAAAACAAGCAGTACAAATTTTCCACTATCAGTAATAAGAAAAACATCATTTAAAATCTTTAGCAAAGCTGTCTCAGTACTATGCATAGATTTAAAACCAGATTGAAAATTTTCCAAAAACATATTTTTATTCAGGAAATCTAACAATTGGCCATAAACACACCCCTCCATCACTTTACTTAAAAAAGGAAGCTTAGAGATTGGCCTAAAATTAGACAATACAGATGCATCAAGCCCAGGTTTCTTTAATAGTGGATGAATGATTGCTCTTTTAAAGTCAGCAGGCACAACCCCGGAAACCAAACTGGTATTAATTATTTCCAACAAAACCGAAGATACTGTTGGAAACACATCCATCAAAACTCTTGGAGGTAAAATATCCTCAGGGGAACCACTAAGTTTAACTTCAGACATTAATTTGGTTAAATCAGCCAAAGTTATTGGCTGAAAAACACACAACTTCTCAGAAATGGACAAAAAAGTATCCGGCGGAGAGCATACAGATACAACTAATCTCAACCTCAAAACCTTGCCCAAAAAAAATTTTAAAAACTCATTACACACTGTGGTTGAAGCCTGAACTGGAAAATAATCTTGTGCATTAAGAACAGAATCAATTACACCATACAAAACCCGCGGGTTATGAGAATTGGCATTAACAAGATTAGAATAATATGTCCTCTTTGCAGATAATACAGCATCTTGATAAACCTTCCAACTTTCCTGAAAGGCAATTAGGAACACATGAAGTCTACTCTTTTTCCATTTCCTTTCACATCTCCTGCATTCCCTCCTTGCAGCTCTAGTAGTGTCCGTTGACCACCAGTTTATCACTGAACCTTTCCTCTTCATACGTAATGGTGCAACAATATCCAGAATATCTTTACAAGTCTCATTAAAGTAATTTAACAGATTGTCAGATGAAAAATATTCCGGAAAACAAGTCAACACCTCACTAAATAAAGATGAAAACTTCACTGAGGTATCTTGACTAAAAAAACGACAAAACCTTACTGGTGCAACAGATTTAACAGCATTTGTAGGCAGTATAACATCAAATAAAATAAGCTTATGATCCGAAAACACAGCATCTTGAATAGTCAGATTTGTCACATTGAATCCAAGTGATAGTACAAGATCCAATGTATGACCACTTTACTGAGTGGCCCCACTAACAAACTGATTTAAGCCAAAAGAATTCACCAGGTCATTAAACTCCGAAACAAGTGGCTTTCCCGGACAGCACACATGAATATTAAAGTCTCCGAGTAACATAATCTGATCATATCTCAGAACATATTCAGCTAGAAACTCAGAAAATTCTTGAATAAAATTCTTATCATATCTCGGGGGTCTGTAAATCACTGCACAAAAAAACGGACTTGAATGTCCAAGTTCAAATAAACACAACTCAAAACTGCTGAAAAAAGAGGCGGGGTAAAGTTGTTTAATTTGTAAATTTGCTTTACAAACTACTGCCAGTCCACCACCACGCCGAGATGCTCTTGGTACATTAATGATAACACAATCAGCTGGTACCAACTCATTCTCTGCACTCCATTCACCAGATGTCAACCAGGACTCAGTTAAACAAAACACATCCAAAGTATGTGTCTTAAAAAAATCTTTCAAAATAAATGTTTTGTTAACCACTGACCTGGCATTCCCCAGACCCCATTTCAAATTCAAGACCTCCACAATGTCCAAAGCTTTAGGCACTGGTCGCAAATTCTCTAAAACAACCCCTCTCCGACAACACTGCTGATAACATGAGAGGGAAACACGATCCCCCATAGAAGAATCAACAACAGGAATACTCCATAAGCCCACAGAATCCAACATCTCCCAATCCACCAAGGGCCGAGTAAACATTCGTTTTTCCGTCTTCAAACTACCAGAGGAAGGAGTCACCAAAGCCTTTAGCTTAACCAGCCAACCTCCTCGACAGCCTCACCTTCTACGCTTCCTCAACTTCCTCCTGGAAGAAGAAAAGAACCATGGCACTGTTCCGCTATACTCCAAGAAACAATCCAGGTAAGTAGGGGGTATATTACAAAATCCATTCACCGAAAATGGCAAATCCAAAAATCTGACAGAAGAACCAATATCCAAAAGCACTTGATGATCATACACTAGTGCTAAATCAGCGTTTTGCACAACACACGCAACAAGCAAACAAAAACAAGAAACGACAAACAAAGCTAGCAAACGGCAAGCCAACCACACCGGCGCCATCTCAAATTTTTCACTTTATCATTACCATATTATATAAATATATACATTGATATATTCATAAATATATATATATATATATATATATATATATATATATATATATATATATATATATAAAGAAGAATATAAGCTTCAAACTTCTGACTTTTGCCAAATTAAAAAACAAAAAAAAAACAAAACAAAAACAAAACAAAAAAATAAATAAATAAAACCAACATTCTGAGACATATGTCTGACTCCAGTCACTCTTAATATGACTAACTGTTATGATACCCAGATTATATCATAATCATCTTAAATCTCACATGGTCTTAGTTTTAGATAGTTGAAATAGATAACCTGGGTACTATATTGATTTTGAGGGTTTATAAATTAAAACAAGTAAGAAACAAAAAAATAAAGGTAATTTCTCCCCAGACTCTTCCATCTATGCTTTTACTTTCCAGGAACTTTAATTCACTAGAGCTTTAATAAATTGACTTTGTCACTCATTCTCCGTCTTCTTCCACAATTTCTTGCAGTGGAAGTGGACAATATGCAAACAATAATATTTGGCAGAGTGTATGTTACTGGGGAAATGATGCCCTCCATGAAGTGTTCAGAGGCCCAGTTCTGAAGTCATAGATAGAGACATGCACTTGAATTACATTAGAGTGCAATGTTTCTTTTATATTTGTTATTATATTATAAAATATCTACTTACAGGTAATTATAAATCTATTTTCAAAGGATGCATGCTGATATATGGTTTCAAGTCCCAACTTTTTCAAGTCTAGCAATAATTTATTCAAAATAATCTTCTCCATTGTCTTCCCACAATAAGAAAGTACATCTATGGGTCTATATGATTCTGTGTTTGGACTATTTCTGTTTCCTTTAAAGATAGGTTTAACAATGTGCATTCCTTTAATCCTGACAAATCTCTCCAATACTTAAATGACCTAGTAAATACCAAATATAATGACGCTATAAGTTCATGATGAAGTGTTCTCAGGCCATTATTACTAGTTCCATATTCTCCCTGTGCTGTGTTTAGGTCCAATTTTCATAGTTCCTCTTTTCATTATAATGTAATCAGTTTCAATATCTGAAGCTACCTGAATGTTACTAGCACAATTTATAGCCCCCTTTTTGAGGGGTTTTGCTTAAGATTTTGTAAGCATATTTATAATATCCTGTTTTTGAGAATATTTATTTTATTTATTTATTTTACATTTGTTGACCGGGTTAGTCCAACTGAACTTAGTGGCTCATTTTCAGCGGAGACCCGGGGAGAACAGCTCCACAATAAAATACAATTTAATGGTAAATCACAAAATAGGAATTATACAAGTAAAAAACTAGCATTGACCAGCTAGATACAAAAATAAGTAAAGATTTTACAGTGTTAGTTGATAATGAGGATATATATACATAGGTAGTAGAATATTTATGCATACAAAATTTATAAGATATTCAGGCTAATAAGGTTTCAATGAGGGAGAAAGTATTGTGACAGAAGTGAAGTGTATGAGAGCTAAAGTAAAAGGAAGTAGAAAGGCTAATAATAGAATGTGGGTTGTTAGGAAAAAGGGTAGTAAGGGTATGCAAGAAAAGAGGGAAGGTGAGAAGTTATACAGGAGGAGAGTATAGGAGAGAGGGGGAGGAGCTAAAAAAGGACTATGATACATGGAAAGTAGCTTAGGGAGGATGAGTACAGTGGGAAAACCAGCTCGTTTTCAGATATTCTCTACAGGCTGTTTTTAATTAATTAGGGTGTTTAAGGGATCTAATTTCTAAGGGAAGTTTGTTCCAATATAAGGCAGGGTTGTAACTGTAGAGGGTGCAACCAGTTTTGGTCTTGGGTTTATATATTTGTAACAGATCTTGGTCTGAGCTATGCAGAGGTCTAGTGGGGGAATATTTAGAAATAATAGGAGTTAGGCTAGGACAGAAAGAGAGCTGGTAAAGGATTGAGTGAATAATCTGTAGTTGAGATAGGATGAACTGATGGGGTAATTTCAGCCAGTCTAGTTGTTTAAGAGAAAGACAGTGTTGAGACTGTTAAGTAAGGTTTGCAGCAAATCTAGCCACTTTATTGTAGGTACATTTGAGTTTGGTTAAGAGTGAGGAGTTCAGATTGGTAAAGCTTTGACAGCTATACAATAGACTAGGATGGAGTTATGCATGTGATGGGGTTGTTTTTGCCTTGGAAGTTAAGTACTTTTTATTTCGGTATAGGAGTCCCAGTTTTTGGTGTGTCTTTTTAATAGAATTAGACACATGCAGATCCAACTTAAGTTGGTCATCGATTGTGACACCTAGTAGTTTTGTACTTGGTTCAACAGTGATAGTAGTGTTATTGCTGGAGAGTATAGTAAGGGTAGATTTAAGATTTGAGAGATTTCTGGGGAGAAAGAGTAACAGCTTAGTTTTCTTAGGGTTGAGGATTAGTTTGTTGTTAGAGCGCCAGGATACAACAGAGGGAAAGGATGCTTGGGTTTGCGAGTAGAGGTCAGTAGGAGTGTCAGAGATAGTGATGACTGTAGGGTCATCAGCATATTGAATAAGTGATGACTGTGGACAGGAGGTATGTAGTAAGTTAGTGAAAATATTAAAGACTAGTGGACCAAGGATAGATTCTTGGGGGACTCCCATCATTACTGGGAGGGGAGGAGATAAAGCAGAGAGCCATTTGACAGATTGAAGGCAGTCAGAGAGATAGCTGGAAAACCAGGAAATAGTGGAAGATGAGAAATTAAGATTAGCCAGAAGAAGAGGGTGGGAGACTGTGTAAAAGTCCTTGGAGAGGTCCAGGAATAGACAGGAGACCAGTTTATTGTCATCTTGTGCAAGAAATATGGTGTTTAAGAAAGATATTAATGCAGTTGTGGTGCTACGTTTGGGGAAAAAAATGTTGTATGGGTGTAAGTAGATTTTCCTGAAGTATTGCATAACTTGTTTATGGATACATTTTTCCAAAATTTTTGAGTGAGGGGATAAGATTGCCATTGGCCTGAAATTAGAGATGTCGATGGAGTTACCTCCTTTATGTATAGGCAGGGTGTAAAATTCTTACCATGGAGAGGGGACATAGGACTCTGAGTTGGAGCGATTGATTAAGATAGATACTGGGAGAGCTAGGGGATCAGCAGCAATCTGTAGGAAATAGGAAGTTACATTTTGAGAGTAATGATTTTATGTAATTTTTAGAAACTGTTTTGAGGGTGAAAGAATTTAACAGGATTGGTGGAGAAGTAGAATTAGAGAGGTTGTTTGCATTATTTGTAGGGGGGAATGAGTTAAGCAACTTAATTATAGATTCGATAAACTGGGTGTTGAAGATGGCCACAGTTGCTTCTGTGATGTAGTTTGGGCAGGGGTTTGGAGGAGAAGGGTAACCAGGGTATAACAGAATAGCATTTGGAATTTACACAAGATTTATCAATTTGTATGTATTCCATCCTACAACATATTATATAGCTGTAAAATGGTTTCCTATTATACTCCATCCCCGGGATTCATGAACCTTGCGCCAGGTGCCAGCATAGCGTCGGCGTTATAACGCCAAATATGGCTGCTTAGCGATTCAGGTATGAATGAATCCCACGTGCACTACCGGCGTGCGCCGGACCGTCTCGCCCGGCGTGGGTATTCACAATACACTGTGTACGGTAGAGCACCATGCAAATGAGGGCAAATAGCGATCCACGGCGGCGCAGGCGTGGCGTAAGACGGCAATGTAAACCAAAAAAAACGGTTTACATTTACCCAAACATACCGGAGGAGTAACGGAAGGCTGTCAAAGTCAGGTATCATATAGGTGCAATATGCCAATGTGGAAAGGCACCGAGAATGTCCAAAGAAAATATGCACAAAATGTAGAAAATGACATAAATGACACGTACGTAGAAAGAACAGCAGACCCCCGGGATATGTGCACAGAAGTTGCAAAGCAATGAAATAATATGACAATGTCCTAAAAGAGCAGTAGAACACAAATCAGCTGCACAGCCACCACACACCATAGTATGTATGTAAAGCTGCAACCCCAGCGCAATGGTTGTCAAGGAGTGGTGGCGGTGTCCGGTGCCGTAACCATGTATTAGTAGTCAATTCCATGCAAATGAGGCAGATAATAGTGAATCGCAAAAACGGGGCGGGCGTAAGGATGGTGCAAACGCGAAGCGGTACTACA
>NC_056733.1:1648717591-1648725091 GCF_019279795.1 Protopterus annectens
TACAGGTAAGGTCCCGGAAATTGTAACGTAAACACAAACATGGTTAATAGGTGTATAATCATTAGGACAGCAAACATAAATGCCTTTGGGGTTGCTTTGTATTGTTATACAGTCTTCGCCGGGTGATTCGGGCTCTTTGGTATATCAGCTACAAGATGTCAATCAGACTTGATATCCTTTACCAGTTTGAGAAATGTGAGGTGGACCCAGGACGACCTCTCTGCAAACTTTACTGCGGTAGGCGTTGCCAACAGTACCCGGTACAGACATTCGCACTGTCCACTTGGCAATAATGTTCTTTGGATAACAGTGACATACACACAGGATACTAGTGTCAGCTATGCTTCCGTCTTCGTTTGCTCTTATCTGTAACAGACTTTAACTGAAGAACAGTGTTACTAGTTAACAATCCTCTCATGTCACCTACTACTGAGTCATCGACCTCCGGCTCTGCAGGCATGACAGCTTTCCACTCTGGCACATGATATGCCATTCCACATACTACTTCGAAGTGGGTGCAGCACTTTACATTTGGAACTGTTGTCATGCTCAGCAATGCTAGAGGTAGACAGCTCATGTAACTTGTCTGGATGTCACCCACCAAACTCCTCTACTTATTTCTCGGGATCCCATTCTACGGCAGCAGCAGTCGTGCTGAGTGTGGGTTGTACATGCAATTGACATTCATGGTAATACGAAGTAATCCCGCAGGTAGCGTGATTGTCTGGTTAACTACATGTGTTCTATTGTCACTGTAGCTTCTTTACAGCATGCCAGATCTAGGGATACTTAATTTTACTGGCACCTTTGCCACTGCTGCTGCATCCGGATTACTGGTTGGGAATGCTTCTACCCATTTTGATTATATATATGTGTAATCGCTAAACAGTATTTGTTCCCTTCACATTTATGCAGATGTATGAATTCCATACAAATAGTGCGGAACGGTTAGGGTGGTGTAGGTAAACTCACTCCCTTCGGTTTAAATACTCCCTGTGCATGATATCTACGGCAAACGTGACACGCTGCTCATGAGGTTTGTATGTGGTTCGTAATTCCGTATGTTAGGGTATTCTGTTAACCAAATGTACCATCCCCCCTGTTGAGACATGTCTCTACCCATGGCTCCACAAAGCCGCATATCTGAATATATTAGACGTTAATATTGGCTTTATCACTGTGGATATGTGCAGTCCGTGTTCAAGGATTGCTCCTCGTCATAACCACGCCGGCTTTTCTGCTTTCGTAGTTGCTGTTTGCATTGTTTGTACAGTTTCTACATCTAAACAGTCTGAGGTTTGTCATTCCTCATTCACACAGACACTTTCCAACTGTGACGCTGCTTGTTTTGCAGGTGCATGAGCTCATGCCTCAACTTTCCTACTGTTATCCTGTTGCTTTCTATGCCCTGCACATTTACAATTACCTACTTCAGTGGGTAACTGCATGTAGTCTAATGCATTCAGGTTCGTATGCATGATTAATCGGTTTACCGGTGGATGTTATCATTCCCCTATTCTTCCACTGCTGCTCATAAACATGCACTGCACAGACAACAGAATGACTATCGGGACATATGTCCACACATCATTTTTCCGCTACAGTACAAGCACGTGTTAAAGCTATCTATTCTGCTGCTTGAGCAGACACGTTATGCTGCAGGGTTTGGCCGCCTACAATGTGAATATCAATAACAACTGCATAAACTACTTCATTCGTTCCTGTAGGACTCTGTCTACATGATCCGTACACATTAACTGTCACCTCTGCATCATCTAAGGGTATATCTGTGTTATCATGTCTGTGTGTAGTTATTTAATCCATTTCGTATAGGCAACTGTGTGGTGTGCCATACACAGGTGTCAGACGTGACGTTGATAGGTTTCATGTTGTACAACGATCAATCACCATGTGAGGTTGACTCAGTGGTATGGTCAGACATGACAAATGTCTAGCACGAGTCAGGAATTCTATCTTCTCTTGCAGCAGATTGATCTCAACTGCATGACACATTCTCACAGTGAGAGGGTGGTCTAGTAACATTACGGCCGGGGCCTGTACTGCCATGGGTGCTACAACAACTGCCTGTACACAATGTGGCACTGACCATGCCACAGTGTCCAACTGCAATGAGTAGTCAGCTATTTAGCGTTGCTTACTTCCCTGCTGTTGCATCAAGACTGACGACATATATCTCCGCTTACAATCTACGGTCTGACAACATGTGTTATGATTATTCACGAGACCTACTACAGCTGTTGAGGCTATCAATCATTCTAGTCTGCATAACGCTGTTTCTGCTACTGTAATCCGGTGTACTATGTGTTGTGCTGCCATAAGTGTATTAAAGGTTAAGGCAAACAATACAGCGGATTCCACAGCATTGTTTGGTATCCAGATTTAACATGTGTTAGTCGGCCCAGACACGACATCATTCCCTTCTTGTTAGTTGGCTTGGGTGCTTATTATATTGCTACCTTCCTATCGTCATGTGATGTTCTACCCTACTTGGATACCAGATATGCCAGGTAATTGACCTGTATTCTCTGTAGTTGCAATTTATGCTTGCTTACTTTATGTCCCTGTTCTGCTGATTATCTCATTAATGCTATTGTATCTTCCATACATTGCTGCTGGGTAGGGGCCGCAAGCAGAATATCATCCAATTAAAGTGGAGCTTGACTGGCCCCGGGTGGAGTTGACACCGGAATGTAGCTGGCCATTCCCTGTGAGAATATCATTGTACTTTCACAGTAGCCCCGCGATAGCCGGGTATGGCTGTATCTGTCACCCTGACTGTACAAGCAAAGCAATACGGACTATGTGGATGTATAGGTATTGCAAAGTAAGCATAGCTTATATGTACCACGGTAAGATACTTCTGTGGCATGTTCATAGCATTGAATATAGTGTGTGGGTCTGGCACCAATGCTACCCTAAGTATTCTTACATGATTTACAGCTTATACATACTGTACCATCCGCCATTCCCTTTTGGTTTCCGATCAGGTGATACAGGGGTATTGCATGGTGAATAGCGATTACTTTGTGGATGGGGAATTCCCTCTATGACTTTGCAGATATCTTCTGGTGTCCACGGTCTATACGCTACGGGGGTTGGGTCCTGGCCTTCCTGTCCTGCATGATGGTTCGGTACTTCAATTAATTGACAGATATCCTCACTCTGTTTTAGTACTGTGTTCTTACTCGGGTGTCCCTAGGTATGTTACGTGTTCGGGATGTGGTTTCAATAGCTTCTATTACATTTGTTCGTTGTGCTACCTCTGTTGCCACAGGATAACGTGTGGGGACTAGCCTGCCCTCCCGCTTAATATCCTGCATGTGGTATCTGCGGTGGTAGGGTGTTGTGGGGGGGGGGCGATCGGTACTACTGTATTATGATCTTCTCTGTGTACGTATGATGCTTAGCCATTTGTAGTGTTCTATTCCCTTCGGTACACTACCTCAGTCCACCGATGTGCATGACGGATACCCAATTGTCGCTGTTTTGTCGCCTGCACATCTTAGGGCTGCCACCTTTTCCAATGCACAATGTGAGACATTAGTGTTCGGAACGTGTAATTTGCCTGGAAAATGCATACCCACGGCCAGTACATAGGACAGGTATTCACGTTTTGCCAGGCGAGTGACCAATTGTTGTAGCATTTCAGTTGCTTATTCTGTTTATTATTTTATTTTGCTGTTCCACATACAAATTTACTGTTTTATGCTACCATTTTGATATAGATCTGGGAAATGTTTGTCCTGAGATATCAGGACATTTGACATTTGTTCGGTTTATTTACAGGACACGGCTGGCCAGAGAGGGCATATCCCTCTCAGGGTGGAACAGGTGTTTACCTTGGAACATATGCATCACATTTTCAGGGATTACAATGTTTCAGTAACGATATGTTGCCTAATATACCAACAATGTCATATTTATTACCCCATTTTGCTGCGTAACTCACATTATGTGCTCTCTGCGATTGCATATTCTTCACGTCACCCGTCAAACGCGGATCACATGATCTGTTGCTTCAATAATCTCCCATATCCTCTACACGACTGCTACGCACCTTCTGTCATAACACGTGTGTCTCCTTCCCTGTATCCACTGTAGTGTCTACAATCACTATTTACTCTGCTGTGTGTTCCCCTGACCTATGTTCAGATTTAACAGTATGTGGGTAGGTCTTGACCCGATATCACTACTGTTAACAGAAACACAATGTAGTCTGGTCCCTGATCTACAATAGACACAAAAGGCAGACACTCCTTACCTGGGCCTCCTGTTTAAGGCTGCACGTTTTCTTCTTGGGATCCAGTTTTCCGCTTTTCAGCCACAGATCAGACAGTAAACAGCCTCTTTACACACAACAATTCAGTCGGAGGTCTTTTCATTCAAGAAGAACCATTTATGCATATTCTCCAGCGTACATGTCTAACCAGCCATGCACTCTGACCTGTAGCTTACCAAGGGAATTCGGATTACAAGGATCACAATGTGAAATAAGTTGTTACAACCAGACTGTAGTTATCAGTAGGCTTTTCTAAGTGACAGCCGATAACACAGGAGGCTCGGGTTCGGAACGTTTTAGTAGTGTACACAGGCAGGCTAAATAATATACAGTCCAAGTATGAGAGTTTTGTCTGACTCTATACAGTAAGCAGTTTCTTTATATAGTGTTTACAATCAGCTTTTGCCCACCTTACTGACGTGGTCGGTCACAGGGCATTTCCATCACTATGGTCCGCAATAGTCTATACATACGTGGGTGCTGGGGTCGTGCTTTTAAATTGTTTTCTCATGGGAATAACACAGCCTTGCAAGGCACCTTGTACATTACATTATCCTTTTGTGATTGTAGCTGTTTCAAGGACCCTAGACTGTTACGATACAGTGGACAGTTAATTTCTTAATACGTTGCTTTGTCTCTCTGGTAAGGAGTTGTACTGCTATCTTCGATAGAGCTCACAAGGCCATCCTCCTCTGGGGAAGGAGTGCTGTTATGCATGTACATACATTTATTGTTCTGTAACCCAGCAAATAATTAATGATGACAGACATGAGCCTGCTGTACTGCTTACTGCCAGGTTCAGAATTCCATCACAGTACAGCTTAGCTTCACCAATTACATGCAGGCTTAGTTCTACTGCCATATTGTACGGTACAATTCAATACATTATATAGTATTTCGAGTGTAAACTGGAACTTCATATGTGTTTCTATATATTTTACGAACAACATCCATCCGCCATATGCATGTTGTTCCGTCCTTTACCTTGACCGTGTGTATTTGTCCGTCCAGCTACGCTAATCTCCACATGTGATGTCCCAGTTTCCCTTCTTTGCCTGTAGCACCCTGTTAGGATGTCCTGTTTGGTAGGCACCTGTTCCGCTATATGTGATCGACTTCACTGCAAAGATAATCATCGATGCGGTGGTCCAACGACCCGACTTGTCCACATGTGTACAGTTATGTGCACCGTGTCGTATGCAAACCTAGATGGTTTGGACGGGTACATACTACATGCCGGATGTACACATTCTGCTGACACATTCACATGCAGCCATTTACATATCTGTACCTGCGGTGGGTTGGTGACATGTGGGTGCGTATCTGGCCCGTGGCATTGCCTAACACAAACATCTTACCACAGTTCAGGTATGCACATTGTGTGTGGTTGTATAGCTGCACACGGATGCTAGCAGGTTTGGGTGCAGGGGTATACATGGGTGTGACTGACATGTACAATGAGGCTATTGTGTAGTACATCCGAATGCATGGGTTCTGCTTCTGGATATTACACTTCATCATACACCATCCAGTGTATGCAACAGAGACGTTGCTGGGTCTGGGATATGTTGCTATGCACATGTTTGCCTGTGTTTGAGGTATCTTGCTTCCTTACTGTTGTTATGTCAGCACAGCTACCCAGCTATGTACTGTCACTACTGCTTGTGACCATTATGGTTGGCACCTTTTCCAATGCCCATAGTGGGGCATGTTATGTGGACACTTCAGAATTTGCAGGACTACACATACCCAGGGCTAGTGCAGTTGACAGAACTTCACTTGTTTGCCATACTATGAGCTTATTCTGTAAGCGTTTGGGTTCCTTATTTATTTTCTTATGCCATGTCTGTGTTCCATATCGTAATGTATATGTTTTATGCTACTATTTACATGTATATTGCGGAATTTATGGCAGGGGATCGGAGGTCATTTTCCATTTTTACGATTTTTGCAGGGACACGACTGTCCAATCAGGGACTGTCCATGGCACATTGGGACAGCAGGTAACCCTGGTGACCATGCCCATGTCGCTACTGGGGTTTCCACCTTTTCCATTTTCCGATCTGGGATATTTCCGGGACTCACATCTGACTTTACAGGCCGACACATACAAACGGTCACTATATAGCATAGAAATTCACTTGCTTGCCTAAATAATATGCTTATTATTGTGGCAATTTCCTTGCTTATTCTGTTTCTTGTGTCATTTAGGTATTTCTGTTACAGAAATAACCAATTCATGCTACCATTACATTAAATACGGGATATCATTGTGTCCTACAATCGTAGCACATCAGCCATTTCTAATACGTTTTTTCGGGACACAACTGTCCATGGAGTGACTGCCCCAACCAGAGTGGGACAGGTGGTGACCTTAGTCGCTGCTCCTATGTCGGTGCGGCGCGCTGACATGCGGCTGTACACCTTCTCTGAGTGTAAACACTGACAGTGCATTGCGGGACGAACGCGGTCTTATGCGTATCCTTTGCTCCTTGGACGGGTACACTTATGCCTTCGTGGCTTCTATTTGCTTCTCCGTTAATTTGGGACGGGGACTATGTTGCATACTGTACGTGCGTTTCATTCTGCACAGGACCTGGCTGCTGCCATTACTATTGTGGGCGGACCGTGGCTGTCAGCACATTAGGTTGCTCACCTCATGCCGGCTTAGACACGCCTCCAGACGCATCCTACCTGGGCTCGCTCACGTACACTACGCACGTGTCTGTGATTCCGGTGCACTCTCATTAATATGTATATGGCGCTACTGCGCCGGATATTCCATGCACCGCCGGCGCAGGCCTTACGCCGGCCTTGCGCCGAGCTTCATGAATCCCGGGGCATATCTTTATAGACATTTTTTTATTATCTTGTTTAATTGATCTGTCAAGTTGTTTTATTTAACTTTTCAAAGCTGTAGTTCACCCTTGCTTCCAATTCCTATATATGTATCTGTCATCTTAATTAAATACATTGCCCTTATGGAAATATATATTTCCTTCCTTTTGTGCCTGGAACCTGATGTTAAACATTGCTTTGATTATTGCATTCAGCTTACTTTTTTCTGTGCAATGGTTTAGATTCCATTTAGTAAGAATTATCTAACAGTAATTTGACTGTTATAACCCCATGATCAGTGCACTTCAAAGGTGCAAAACTTGACACGAATCAGCTATCATCTCCTTAAGAACATGATGTCC
>NC_056733.1:1648727591-1648897591 GCF_019279795.1 Protopterus annectens
GCCTGGTATTTTTGAGTTGGAAGACATACAGTGGGGCTTAAAGTGACAATTACTTGTTGCAGCTAGTTGGTATCTTTCCACGTTTTGCCAACCAAAGTGTGTTTTCACATTACAAAATCTAGGACTGCAAGTCTAGGACAGTGGAAAAGTAGCCTTGACTGTCTGAGTTGGAAAACACAAATGGAGCCTCAAAGTGAGATTGTTTCATTAATCAGAGGTTTTTTTTAGACACTAAGTTGTTCTGTTCTAATCTGCACTTGAGAGCTATGTTTGCTGTACTTTTACATGAAGAAATTGCAAGATCATCCATCTTTGAGTTGGGAAGCACTCCAGGTAGTTTGAAGTGTAGCTGTTTATTGGTCAGAGAACACTGGAGCTAATTTTCAGCTTTTTCTGCTTACTGTGAATTAGAAGCATTTGTGTGGTACTGGTCACCATGATAAGGCAAGTGCCCTATATAATAGCAAATACTTAGTTTCTAAAATGTACCTATAAGGCTATCATTTAGGACTCCAGCCTGTAACACAGAGAGGCTTTGCATGGAGCTAAGCATAGGGCAGCTAGATAATATGTTGAACAGCACTAGTACCAGATCGTATCAGTATCTAAAATCTAGCTTTAAACCTAGAGACCACTCAGGTGACCCCTATAAAATCAAGTTCCTAAACCATAATAGCCCAATCCTAATGCATGTCCTGACAAAATGGGTCTGCAATTTCCTAAAGACTCTGTGTCCAGCTTGGTAAATATGTGCATCCTGAAACAATGTAGAAATTGTTACATGTACTCACTCAATCTGTTAATCCTTAAAGAAGCTAACACATTATGTGAGAAATATATACATACATAGCTTCCTTGGAGGCAATAATCTCACTTACAAAAAATGTCAAGAACACACATACTGTATTCTTCATAAATACCGTTCATCACACACATAGACCTCCTTATGCTGAGGCACTTAAAAGACAGCTTCCCAAACCTCAAAGACCTCCTATGTCATCAAAAGGAAATATCAATCCCCAGCAATCACTAAAGCAAACTCAAACACCATACAAAAGCCTACACCTTAAAGATTCTCCAAGCATAAGGCCAGTAAGACAAGTAAATACTTTACCTAGTACCCTTTTCATGACCCCTCTCAGCAGGCTGGACAAGGAGTAGATAATGGTCAGTTGCCTGTCTGGATCTAGGATCTGCAATATCGTGCATACTTTCAAGCCACTATACCTCAGGTACCAATAGAATTCTAGCATTGTCCATGTGGGTTGAAATGACCTGAGACATACCTCACTGGACTACATGAAGAGACATTATGGATCTCTCTCGGAATATGTGTCACAGACAGGTACATCCCTTGCACTGAGCAGCATTCTACTTCACCAAGGATGATAACACATTATGAACAGAAAATTATTGATCATTTTAATAATTAGCTTAGCTTCTGGAATAATTCCATTTGGATTCAATATCGATCACTATGGGAGGACATGGTCAATAGACCACACTGCTTTGCTAAGGATGGTCTGCACCTGCCCACCCTGTGTTTTTGGGTATTGGTTAAAACTTTAACTACCCTTTAGAGCCTTTTTCAGGCAATGTCAAATTGTCAAATCTACCAGCATAGCAAAAAAAAAAAAAAAAAAAAAAAAACTCAAAGGAACCATAAGGTATTACTGCTCAATGCTAGGAGCCTCAACAAGAAACTCCACACTCTAGAAACTCTCCTCACTCTGGAGAATATGGACATCTGTGTTTTTACCAATACATGGTTTAAAGTTCCAGAAAGTACTCTGGCAGTGCAAATCTACAGTGCATTCTACACATTTCGGCCAACAGCAACACAAATAGTGGCTAAAGGTGGAGGTGCCTTGACCTACTTTTGCAACAAATACAACTTTAGCTAGGTCAAACAGAATAATGGAGTGGAATTCATCCACACCAAAGTCTCCATTGAAAACGTTCCTTAATATGTCCTAGCCAGCTGCAGGTCACCCACAAAGGTCACAACTATTGTCCAGACCTAATAGAGGTGTCCATCATCCAACCAGATACTCTGTTCATGGGATTTAAATACCCCTCTATAGACTGGGAAATGTACATTGCCTCTTACTCACAGGTACAATGTTTTCAAGAATCTTTCAGTATGAACACCATGGGACAGATAGTGTGCACGCCACCAGAGGAACATACATATTGAACCTAGTACTCACCAACATGGGAAAGCATTGCAGCCTTTCATGTGTCATATTCTCATTGGTGAAGTCAGATGGCAAAGTAGTTTTCTTAGAGATAAAAATCAATCCAGGAAACCCAAATAAACCTGTAACAATTAGGACCTATTCCAAAGCAAACTACATCCTCTTAAGAGATTGTTTGTTAAATACTTGGCTTCCCAAAACCCCAAGAACACAGCTACAAGTGCAGAATTATTCACAGAAACCCTATAACTGTATGTAAATGGCCACACTGTGGTTGCCATACCTACCATAAGTAAGCTCCAATCTAACACCAAAAACAAACCCCACTTGTGGAATTCTTACTTTAATGGGTTATATCACCAGCTTGTTCATGACTTTGCAACTTTTATTTAATCCTTAGTGCATCAATAATAAACTTTGCTTCCACATTTCACTACAGGCTATTCATTTACAATTCACTGTTCATGGTAGTATTAGAGAATCATCCATTACTATTCTTCCTTCTTACTGTCATCTTTGCACCTGTCTCTTGTTTCCTATTGCAAAACATTCTCTCATACAAAATTCAGATAAACAATCAAATATAAGTTTTTTAAAGCATACATAATTCAGATAACCAATCAAATATAAGTTTTTCAAACCACTCCTCCTCTATTTTTTTTCTAATTAACATAAATGGAAGGGCTACCAGAGTAGAAGCTACCTAATGTACAGTTAACTTCAGCTCATTAAGCAGTGATAATAACACACTATCCTTACCCAACATACATAGATGAATGCACACATACATGCATACACAAATAAATAAATAAATAAATAAATAAATAAATAAATAAATAAATACTTAATTTACCCAGTCCTGCCTCTGGCTGCTGTGCTCCCTTGGCTCCAATGTCCGCACCTAATACTTGGGCTCCTGCCTTCCCTGCCATAATCTCTTAAAAGTACCCACCTGGACACCCTGGCTAAGTACCACCAATAATTGGACAATTCCAACCAAACCTGAAAGGCCTTACCGCACCCTGAATACCATTCACTACAAGGATTTTTTTTTTAAATATAAAACATGGGCTCCTGCCTTCCCTGCCATAATCTCTTGAAAGTACCCACCTGGACACCCTGACTAAGTACCACCAGTAATTGGACAATTCCAACCAAACCTGAAAGGCCTTACCACACCCTGAATACCATTCACTACAAGGATTTTTTTTTTAATATAAAACATGGGCTCCTGCCTTCCCTGTCATAATCTCTTGAAAGTACCCACCTGGACACCCTGGCTAAGTACCACCAATAATCGGACAATTCCAACCAAACCGGAAAGGCCTTACTGCTCCCTGAATACCATTCACTACAAGGATTTATTTTTAAATATAAAACTTGGGCTCCTGCCTTCCCTGCTATAATCTCTTGAAAGTACCCAGCTGGACACCTTGGCTAAGTACCAACAATAATCGGACAATTCCAACCAAACCTGAAAGGCCTTACCACTCCCTGAATACCATTCACTACAAGGATTTTTTTTTAAATATAAAACTTGGGCTCCTGCCTTCCCTGCCATAATCTCTTGATAGTACCCACCTGGACACCCTGGCTAAGTACCACCAATAATCGGACAATTCCAACCAAACCTGAAAGGCTTTACCGCTCCCTGAATACCATTCACTACAAAGATTTTTTTTTTTTAAATATAAAAGTATGTGTACTGCTCAAACACTTGGTAGTAGTTAAATTGATAATAACTAGGTCACAGTATGCTTCCCTGCTAGGACAGCCAGCAGCCACAACTCCCCCCCTCTTTGCTGTTTGATTATCCTACTTTACCTTATAATTATACCCCTATCCTGACTGATGTTACCTCACTTTATCTGATACCCCCCCCTTCAGACCTCTACTGCATTAAACTGACTGGCCTCTAGGTGGCGATCCTCTACCTTCTTACTGTCCCCATTTCTGTATCCTCACTCTCCTTTCTCCACTATACAGCCCACAACATCTTTCCTCTACTTTCTCCACTGTCCCAGGACTACCTACCACTCTTCGCTTTACAAACACCCTTTCTCTTTCCTTTTTTAAGCCCCCTACCTTCTGTCTCTGTCCTTCATCTACATATATACATACCTCTTCATTTTTCTCAGTAGTCTTTCTTCACCCTACACATCTCTGCAAAACTTACCTTGACTATCTCTCTTACTGATAATCTTCCTCACTCTCTCCTCCTTTGGCTCTCATCTCTACCGCTCCCTTTCTATTCTACTCTTCGTCCCTTTAACTACTTTTACACAGACTGTTCCTGGTCTGACCTTTGTCTTTTCAGCTGTAATCTAACTATCTATTTCACCCTTCTCATTCCTCTATCCTCTCCTTTCCCTCTAGCTCATAATCTCCCCATATTTCCTCAATCTCTTCCTTTCTGTACTACCTCACCTGATGAGGTTTTCTCCCTGTGACTTCCGGTTTGAACCTGCTCCTCCTGTACTCCCTCCTTACTCCCAAGCCCACTTCACTCCTCCCACATAGCCCATTTCCTCTCCTACTCCATATAGTTCCCTCTCCTAAATTGGTGCCATCTTAATTTACCCAGTCCTGCCCCCGGCTGCTGTGCTTCCCTGGCTCCAGCGTCCGCACCTAATAGTACGTCTGTTGGACTATTCTGCTAATACAAATACTCTGACTGCTAAATTAACTGTCTTGAATTGCGATATTCATCTAATGTTTTTTTGGTGTTTTATGCTTGCCACTATTTAACTTCCTGTTTGAATTTGTGGTATTTATCTACTGGTTTTCCTGCTTCAAGCACTTCATGTAAGCGCTTGTACGCGGAACTTGCATTAGCCCCACTAGGGGCTTGTTCGATAGTCGTTTATTGCATATGCTTCTGTATTGTTATCTACTGTGAATTGGAAACGCTAGACAGAGATATGTGCATGCCACTAATGTATAGGCTGTTCTGAAATGTAGTATTCATCCTTGTTTCCCCATTGCTAACGCTTACTTAAGAAAGCGCTCTGCAAGCGGAAATTGCATTTGGATTTATTTGATAGTCGTTTCTCTGAAACTATTCTAGCACGCTACAGTGTTACCTAATCAGTACAACTGGGGTAGTCTATGATATTAAACTAAAGCAGTGCACATTGTATAATCATCTGTATTTTGTGAGTTCTACCTAATGCAACTTGTAAATGCTTGGTTTACTCTAGAGTGTAACATACAGTTGAAATAGCTGTTTGGGTCTGTAAATGTTTAGTTTATTCTAGCATGCAACATGTGGTAGAAAGACCTGCCTGGAGCTTGCTTTGTCTCTCAAACTATCTCCAAGCTTGATGTTTTCAAACTGTAACCTTTTTCTTTTTGGTTTATTCTGCTGGTACACTAATGTTGCTCTCGTCCCTTTAACCATTGATTCCTTCCTATGTTTTGTTCTATAGGAATCCTGATGCAGTCGCTTGACTAACACAGTGCTTGCATGAGGATTTTTAACTTAGCTGTTGTCCGCACACTTAAATTACTTCCAACTGTCTGGTCACTGAAATCACCTAGCGCATTAGGAACTGTTATCTCAGTTACCTTTCTGTGCTTGGCTGTACCATTAAGATACTGAAAGGGCGTAACTATTTCTTATCATAGCTGCCTGTTACCTTAGTTGAAAGTTTAGTTACGCATAATTTAAAAATTGTCTGCTTGTACCTTCTGGATGTCTGCATTGCCTGCTTAAACATTTCTTCTCTCTCCTTGTATGTTCTAGCTTGGGCTCCTGCCTTCCCTGCCATAATCTCTTGAAAGTACCCACCTGGACACCCTGGCTAAGTACCACCAATAATCGGACAATTCCAACCAAACCTGAAAGGCCTTACCGCTCCCTGAATACCATTCACTACAAGGATTTATTTTTAAATATAAAAGTATGTGTACTGCTCTAACACTTGGTAGTAGTTAAATTGATGATAACTAGGTTGCAGTATGCTTCCCTGCTAGGACAGCCAGCAGCAACAACTCCCCCCCTCTTTGCTGTTTGATTATCCTACTTTACCTTATAATTATACCCCTATCCTGACTGATGTTACCTCACTTTGTCTGATACCCCCCTTCAGACCTCTACTGTATTAAACTGACTGGCCTCTAGGTGGCAATCCTCTACCTTCTTACTGTCCCCACTTCTGTATCCTCACTCTCCTTTTTCCACTATACAGCCCCCCGACATCTTTCCTCTACTCTCTCCACTGTCCCAGGACTACCTACCACTCTTCACTTTACAAACACCCTTTCTCTGTCCCTTTTTAAGCCCCCTACCTTCTGTTTCTGTCCTTCATCTACATATATACATACCTCTTCATTTTTCTCAGTAGTCTTTCTTCGCCCTACACATCTCTGCAAAACTTACCTTGACTATCTCTCTTACTGATAGTCTTCCTCACTCTCTCCTCCTTTGGCACTACACGCTCCGTTCGCCCTGCGGGCTCACTCCGCTCCCCTACCCTGCCCCCAATTCCCACTCACCCCCAGCACCTCTACATTTATTTCTAACATACCCCTCCTACCAAATCTATTATCTAGTCACAGTCCTCCTACCATTACCCCTCCCCATATTCTTTCATCAAAGAATACTCCTCCTCTTATTTCCCCTCCCACTACTACTCCTCCCACTCCAATTCCTACACCCTATACACTCATTCTTCTCCTGTCCTTGTCCACAATTTCTAACTCTCCCCATCCACTTCTACACCTTCCCTCCTCAACTAGCATATTCACTTATTTTACTCTTCTCTGTACATTACCCCACCCTTTCCAAACATGCCCTACCGAATCCCCTTTACTATCCGACTCCCAAGCTCCCTTCTCATCTTACTAATACCTCTGTATCTTGCTACTTCTTACTCCCATAAAGCTCCCCCATTCCTTCCTCCTACTCAAACTATCAATAACACCCAACTAAATCTTTCCTACTCTCTCACTTTCACACCATACCCTCCTCCCTTATTCCACCCAACCTACTGCACCTTTTTCATCCCAAACTATTCTCTACCTCAAAAAAAAACTCTCTCTTAAACTTCTGCTAACCCAACAAATACCTACTATACAAACCTTATAGACTAAAACTTATCACCTGTAATGTCCTAGCCTTATCTGGAGACATTCATCCTAACCCTGGCCCTTGCCTCAGCACAAACTACTCCTTCCCTCCACCCTCTTCTTCACCCACAACAAATAACACTCCCCCTTTTTCCCTTCTCCACCCACGTCCCCTCTTAGCACTCTTAAGATCTTCATTATCAATGCCCAGAGCCTTAACAACAAATTTCACCATGTACAAGCCTGGATTAATCACAACCAACCCGACATCTTAGCCATCTCCGAAACATGGCTAAAACCCCATATTGCTGACTCTGAAATCTTACCTCCTGGTTACCACATCCTCAGAAGTGACCATTTAAATAAAAAAGGTGGAGGCTCTGCCCTAATCTACTCCAATCTTCTCTCTCTAATTAATCCTCAAATCCATACCCCTAAATTCAAAAATTCTGAAATCACAGCAAGCCTTCTCCGTTTGAATAAACATAAGAATATTTGCATTATTTCCTTATACATCTCCCCTGGCAACAATATCTCCACCCTTGAATATATTCTACACTGGGCCTCAACTGAAATAAAATACGAAACCTATATTCTAGGTGATGTCAATATTGACTGGAATAAAATCAACACGCCATCCCCCTCACTATCCATTAACCTTTACAACTTCACCCAAGTAATCCTTTCAACAACTCGCCCTAACAAAAACCACCCCCCAGGGTCCATCATAGATTGGATACTAGTCTCCCATCCAAACAAAATCATTCTCTCTGGCACCATCCCTGACACCTTCAGTGACCATCTCCCTGCCTTTATCCATCAATCAACTAGCTCCATCCAACACCAACATCTCTACATTCAAACCCGTAACCTCAGCAACTTCAACCTCTTAATTTTTTCTAACATCTTTAAACAAATTAACTGGCAAATCCTAAACACTCTCCCACTCGACAACGCTGTACAGCATTTTAACTCTATCTTCCTAAATACTGTTAACTCCCTAGCTCCTCTAAGAAATAAATAAATCAAAGCTAATTCTGCTCCTTGGCTGACCAAAGAAACTAAACAAATTATGCGTCACAGAGACAAATCCTGGAAGCTCTATCAGAAAAATAAAATGTCCTCTGCCTTGCTCCAATATACCCAACTCCACAACCAAGTAAAAAAACTTATTACCAAGGACAAAAAAAAACTACTATAATAAACTTCAGTCCAACAGCAATAAGAACCCAAAATAATTCTGGAAATCGGTCAACTCCCTTCTCCATCCTGGATCGAGGAATAATCCCTGCCCTGACCCTAGTTTAACTGACAGTGAACTGAGCTCCTATTTCAACACCTTCTTTACTGAATCCATAGCTAAGCTAACTAAAACATTCCCTAATAAGAATCCACCTAACTCCCTCTTCACAATGCCCAACAACCAAAATAACAATCCCCTTAATTTCCATCTCAAACCTATTTCCACCATTTTTATAAAAAAGCTTCTATCCAAGCTAAAGCTGTGCTCTAATGCCCCTGACAACATACCCTCCTCCTTCTTCAATCATGCAGCTGAAGATATTGCTCTCCCAATTAGTATTCTGATTAATAGATCCTTAAATGAGTTGTATGTACCAGAACTCTGGCATTCAGCCTACATTCTACTTCTTCACAAAGGAGGCAAAAACACCACTATTTCTAACTTCTGCCCCATTGCCCTACTCTCTCCTATATCTAAAATTCTAGAAAAATGTGTCCACCACCAACTTCTGCCTTAAATAATTCAGAATCACCTTCTAACACCCACCCAGCATGGTTTCCGTCCTGGCCACAGTGTCATAACTGCCTTACTATCCTTCCTAGAAACTGTCAGTCAAGCCCAAGACTCTGGACTTATTGTATCCACAGTACTGCCAGATCTTTCTAAAGCCTTTGACACCATCTCCCATACACACCTTTTCCTTCATCTCACTAACCTTAATCTCTCCTGTAATACTCTATCCTGGTCTTCCAGTTACCTATCTGACAGATCTGAAGCTGTCAAATGGAAGAACTCCTCCTCTTCCTTCTAGCCTACACCTACTGGCATTCCTCAGGGGTCCATCCTTGGACCCATGCTTTTCAACATCTTCATAAATAACCTTCACACCGTCATCCCTGACACCACGGTCATCCAATACGCTGATGACTCTACCTTGGTCTGTGCCGCCCCCAACATTCCTGAGCTACTGACCAAAACTCAAATAGCCTTTTTGACTACAGAGAACTGGATGCACCAAAACCACATTTCCCTCAACTCCAATAAATGTAAAATACTAATTTTCCTCCCCTCCAAGGTTTCCTCCTTGGACAAAAATACTTTCAATGTCCTAAGCCAAACTAACACTGCTATAGAAGTGGTCCCCTCTGCAAAACTTCTTGGCATTACCATAGATGAACACCTCAAATTCGATCTTCACATACAACAAAACATAAAGAAAACCCACCAAACGCTAGGTATACTATATAGGAACAATCATTTTCTTTCCAACTCCTCTAGGCATACCCTGGCAATCACCTACCTCCTACCTTCTCTTCTATATGGAGCCCCTCTTCTAGCCAATCTGTCTGCTTCCAACACCTCTAAGCTCGAAGCTTGCTATAATAAGATCTCTAAATTTGCCACCAAATCCAAAACGTCAACTCACCACTGCCTCAGCCTACAATCTCTGAACTGGTTAGAACTCCCTAACCACCTAGACTATCTGCAACTAACCACCGCTCACAAATTAATCTTCTCCCTTGATAAATGCCCAGCCTTAAAGAACATCCTTCCTCCATACATCCCAAACAGATCACTGAGATCTGAACACCAAAACCTAATCTCCATTCACAAACCCAAATGTCCCGCTGGCCAGCTCCTACTCTCCTTCTCTCTAGGTAAAAAATGGAACCCTCTCCCTCCTTCACTTAGGACTATACCCAACACCGAATCCTTCAAGACCCAACTTTTCCTACACCTATCTTCCAATTGGAAATGCTCCTGCTTTCATCTCACATAAATTCTAGGGATTCTCCCCACTAAGCTCTCCTTACTCCTGCTCCACTATACTCTCATGCTTATTCTTATTCCTCCAAAGAACCAGAACTAGCAGACTTTAATTAACTCCAAGCATGTAAATATTGTAATCATCTGAAGAGCTAAAAAAAAAAAATAAATAAATAAATAAATTTATGTTGTTAAACTGTCTCATGATGTATATTACACTCTGCAGTTCCTGAATGTATGAATCTTGCTCTTGTATTTCATTATGTAACCTTTATTTGTATTTTGTAACCTTTATTGTATTGTATTACTCATGGAGCTTTTCTCCCCGAGCCTCCACTGAAAATGGGCATTTCTTGGCCCAGTGGACTTCCCCGGTAATCAAACTGAAAATAAAATAAATAAATAAAAATAAATAAATAAAAAAACACTTGCCAATGAAGAGATGTAGTTTAATTATGTTACATATGCCATTTTATAACCATGTATGTGTTCTGTTCTCTAGTAACAAGTCTCAAACCTCAGTATATCACATGACTCTGCCTTCTGTATACCAACCTTAGCCTATTCTCTGTCCTTCTGTATGAGAGTAACACTCTCTCTCTGTCTCTCTTTGTCACTCTCTCTGTATTTCCCTCTTCTAAGTACTCTACGCTGAAAGAGTGGAAACAATTCCTTTGATGTACAGCTTTGGTTCTTAGAATCTATTGCTCATCACTAGATCTTGGGGACCACTGATCTGTTCAATACTGTTGTGCACACAGTAAGCAAGTAGCCAAATAAATAACAAGTATTTTCCTTGCTTGTTGTAGTTGCCAATGATAAAGCTCTGTAACTGCCTTCTCTGTACCACTGCCTCCTCCTGCCAGCCAATCAGATGCCTTTTTGGCAGTATGTGCCAAAGCCCACACATGGAATGTGGGTGGGTGGTATGCTGTAGTTTTTTTGTACGTCATGCGTAGGACTTTTTTTGCAATTTCTCCTGCTTTTCCTAAAGTGGGGAAAAAGATATTTACAAAAATATTTTTTATTTATTTTGGATGAAATGTGTCCTCTGCAAGACAGCACCAGCAGTGATTGCTGCTTTTGCCTCAGCATTTTTTTGCTACTGCGGTCAATCATATATTTAATATACTGTACTAGTTTGCACACTATTTTTTCTTCTATAATCTTTCATTTCCTTCCCTATCCATCATTGTTCTAATTACACCCTTGCCATTTTTTACTCATTTGCCACAAATTCTGATATTTCTTCCTTCTCTCTTTCTTTCCATTAAAATTGCTGTTTTTATAACAGAGACAATATTGTTTCTTCATTTTTCTCATATAGGTTCTTTTCTTTTTCTAAAAATAAAATGCTATTCTCTTCCAACAATCTATCCATGTTACTTACTACTTCTTTGTGTTATTTTTCTATGTCCTTCTACCAAATATACATATATTTAAGTATGCAGATATAAAATTGTTTCCCCTTGAACACTTATTTATATATTTGTTTGTTTATTTATTTTTTTAAACATTTTTTATTGATTTTCATGCAATAAAATAATACAAGAAATATGATATATAAATATACACAATATATGTCTTAAAAACATCATAACATGGAACAATAACTATTTACAATGTCCATAACAGATATAATGTCATTGTTGTGATTACATTTTATCTAGTAATTTTTCAAGCTTTAACCAAGTTAATTTCTTATGTGTTATCTAAGTAATTCTTTCTGAAATAGTTTGCAACTCCCTATTACATACAAGTTTAGCTAACAGTAAAAAAATCTGTAAATGATAGGTTTTTTTACACTTCTAATTTGACGTAATGATTTTTCTTGCAATTGCAAGCAAAGACCAAAGAAGGTGCACCTGTATTTTGGGGATATGTGTTGGTATCGGTGCATTGAACAGTAATAATGAGTCAGATACTTCACACTTATCCGACCACAACGCTTTTATGAAATTTCTGAACTCTATCCAGAATGGAGTTACTATTTTACATGTAAGAAACATGTGTACCCAATCTGCACAAAGTATTTCCTCACATCTCCAACATTTATTAAGACTATTTTTATATCAAGTCCATCTTATGTGGGATAATAAAACTCTTATGAATGTATTTCCAAGTGAAGATTTTCCAAAAAGGGGATGACTTTGTGCTACTAATTGATTTAAGTACTAACTCTTTATCACTCTCTGAAAAAGCGGATATGTTTATTCTCTATGTGAAATTCCATAAGGAGTCCTCTGGAATTTGCATATTGGTTCTTAAAGATTTATATATGTTTGACAATGATAGAATATTATTAAAGTGCTTATTTCACAAAGAAGAGAAAGTATTTTAGGTAAGGGTGTTGTGCTGGTGATATGACATATTTTGAATTCATTAACTATGTATTCTCTAAATATTTGTATCTTCAACCAGTTGTTATGCTTTATGTTATACCTGTCCATAAGAGAACATGGTTTGTGGATATTATTATTGCAGAGAAACTGGTGACAGAAAACTAAACAATTTTCTTCCATTACTTTTATTTTAGATATGTTGAAAGACTCCAGACATGTCTTCATGAGTGCTTTGGGAAATATTAAAAATATTAAGCTTTTTGGCATATGCTTTGTGTTTATTATCTTTTTAAAATGATCTAATATATAATTAGTGAAAAGAGATTTTTTTTTTATTCTTATTGGTATTGTAGAAATGGTCTTTAAAAACAAGGAAGATTTTTTTTTTTATTTTTGAGAACATATTATTGTCAATATTTGTGTCTATGTCAGATAATAAAATACTTACATGTATATTTTCCAATTAGAACTATATTTGGAGTTTAACCATAATCTCATCACATTAAGTATGGTTGATTCTGCATAAAGTTCTAAATTTGGGAATGCTACTCCCCCATCTTTCCAGCTTCTGTAATGCCAAGCATGGCTGATTCTTGGCTTTTGAGAAAACCATAGGAAATGTATTAACATAGAATTTAGTTGCTTCATTTACATTTTGGATGAGGAGGCAATTAAAGTTTGGAAGTAGAGCAAAATTTTGGGTAATATGATATTTTTTATTAATGACAGTCTTTCTTCTGTCATGAAATACATTGTATTCCATCTATTTTAAAAAATACTTAACTGTGGATAATATGTATTTGTAATTTGTTTTTAGAGTATTATTCTAGTTTGACTTTATGTATATTCCTAAGTACTTAATGGTGTCATTTGTCCAGTTGAAATTGTTGTGTTTTCTTAGTAAAGTGTTTACTTTTTTTATTTATTAATAGTGTTTCTGTTCTGGTGTGATTAAAGCTTAGGCCTGAAACCTCTTCAAAAACTTTCAGGGATTTTGTTATATGATCTATAGAATAATCTATATTTGCAATTGTTAGCATGACATCGTCCGCAAAAAGTTGCTTGGACTAATAGAAAATCCCCTTATATTAGAATTTGCTCTTATGAAGTTAGCTAGAAGTTCCACTGATAGGGCAAATAATAAGGGGGGTAATGGGCAGCCTTGTTTAGTACCTTTTAGGATGTTTAACAGACCTGATAAAAAAGCACCAATTTTGATGAGTTAACATATAGTCTGTTAATTGTATCGATATATTCAGGGGAGAAGTTATATACTTCTAATACATTAAATAAATAGGACCAAATTATAGAGTCAAAAGCCTTGTTTAAGTCTAGGCTAATAATTGAAAGTTATTTGTTTTTCCTATTAGCATGATCTACTAAGGATAGGAGCCTGATAACATTGTCTTGTACTCTTCTATTTAGGATGAAGCCTGTTTGATCATCACCTATTATGTTAGGTATCAGTTGATTTAATCTGTTGGCTAGCATTGATGTAAAAAAATTATAGTCCACATTTAATAATGAAATGGGATGATACAAAGTTACTATTTTGGGGTCTTTGTCCTCTTTTAGGATAGGGGACATCATGGCATATTTCCAGGAAGGGAATGAACTTGTCTTTTTTCTGAATTCCTCAAAAGCTTGTAAAAGTATCTTTAATGTATCGTCTGTGAGTACTTTATAAATTTCTCCTATTAATCCATCTAATCCAGGGGCTTTATTGTCCTTAAGACTTTGAATCCTCTCTTTTAATTCACTTAACGTTATTGGTTTGAAAAGTTTGGTATTCTGTTCTATTGATAGTTTGTTGCCTATGTTTTCATTTAAGAAGTTATCTTTTGGGACACTGTTATTAATGTTTGGATTGTGTCATTTATTATTTTGTGATGTTTTCTGAAAGTCTCAAGAATTTCTTCTAGATCTGTTACAATTTTATTTTTATTTTTAGTTTCATCAACAATTTCCCTTATATGTTTAATATTGGTTAAGTTTTTTGATTTCACAGCTAATGTATGCATGTTTTTTGGGTTAACAGAATAAGACTGTACTTTGATTCTTTCTAAATTTATTGCCATTTTATGATTAAGAATTTCCATGTAATCAAGGTTTAATTGTTTCAGTTCTGTGTTTGTGTTTATGTCTTTGTTATTTAGATTTCTTTTTAGTTCATCAATTTTTGATTGTAGTCTCAATAGCATACTATCCCATTTCTTAAATTTGTTTAGGTACTAGGTTTTGATTTTACCAAAAATATATGGTTTCAGCGTATCCCAGACAATAACTTTAGAAGTACTATCATTGTCATTTACATCTAGAAATATTTAGATTTCTTTCAGTAATCATTTTTTAAACCCAGTTATCTTAACAATGTATGTTGATTAGAGTTCATGTTGATTGTAAAGAAAAATAGCATTGTGGTCGGACATTGGACAGGAGCTAATGAAAACTTCCTGAATTTTTGAGAATAAATAATCTGTAACCAATACCTTACAATGGTAGTTTGTGTACCAAATCTGTATGAGTAATGTGTGTATTTTAGGGATTTGGGTTCTATTTTTTCATAAATATCTCTTATATTTGAATTATTGAGGAAGTTGTTCAATCTTTTAGCAGATGCAGCTATCTTAAACTTATCACATTTAGTAGTGTCACTTCTGGAGAGAATACAGTTAAAATCATCTGCATATATTATTTCTCCCTTAGATTTGATTGCAAGTAAGTCAAGATATTTATTCAATGTTGCAACACTGATACTGGGTATCCAATAAGTGTTAGCTAATGTGATTAGTTTTTTATTTATTTCTGGAATAACTAAGCAGAACATGTCATTTTTGTCTGAATATGTGTCGATTATTTTAGGTACTGGTAGTGTTTTCCTCCACAATATCATAGTGCCTCTTTTTTGGTCCGAAAATGAGATTCTGCAAGTATAGAGTAGCCATTAAAAGAAATCCTGTTCAAATCTTCTTCTATTATATGAGTTTCTTGCAAGAATGCAATATCTACTTTCTTAGTTTTCAAATATTTGGTTAAGCTTCCTCTCTTTATAGGATTGTTGACTCCATTTACATTTAAGGACAGACATTTATATGAAAACATTCTTCTAGATTGTGTTAGACAGTAAAGATTTTGTTATGAACTTAACATGAACACTGAGTATGACTGTAAAACATTTAAAACTATTTACAAGTCTAAACATGAAATATTTAATTCCTGGTTTAATGAGAAGTTCCTCAAATCCACCTTTATATGATGGATATAGTGTGTTAATTGTAATAAGTTTTAATGGAAGTAGTGTGAGTCATTTGCATACTGTGTGAAGCTGTTGTTTGAAGGCTATTGCCATTTGCTTTGTCTGTGAGATTAAAAGAACAATGTGAATGGATAGGAAGGAGAGGAGAAGAAAATAATCAATAAGTGCTGGATAGCAATATTATGTTACCATTGATGTAATGCATAGCCTGCATAATAAATGTTTGCTGTAAGTTGTTTATATTACTGCAGCTTATTTTTAAGTAAATATTAAACAAGTTTGTTTATATTGAAGTACTTAGCAACTGTATATATTATTATGCACAATAAAAGGAAAAGAATGAAAAACAAAAGAAAGTAAGAAAAAGGAGATCAGTATTGAGAAACAGAAAAGGTAACATAGAAGAAAGCATGCTTAAGTATATATATATATATTTACTAAATAAATAGAACATTTGTACCTTATGATTCCATTTGTATCCTGTGTTTACAGATGTATTGTTTGTTAATAAGTTTTGAGAGTGATGTTTTTTATACTATTTCCCCTTAAGCTTCTTACTAGATTTGTAAGTTGTAGTTATTTTACCATTTAGCAGTTTATCTTTTTAGACTGGGCAAAGAAAGGTCCATTTCTTCTACTTTTTCAAGTAAGTTGCTTTTCCTCATGAAGGCTGATGCTTCTTCAAGAGAACTGAATATGTTTTGACCATCTGAAAGGGTAATTTTGATTCTGGCTGGAAACATTATCTGGGCTTTAATGTTGGCTTTTGTAAGTCTTTAATAAGTGGGACATATGCTTTTCTCTGTGATCACAGTGGAAGTGTAATCATTGTCATATCTTATATTTTTCCCATCGACTTGGACTGGATTTCCTAACCATGCAGCTCTTAGTATTGTCTTTATTTTGTGTAGATACGAATTTTACAATGATGGATCTCACAGCTGTTGAATATTTTGATGCATATGTATATGACAGTGACTTATGGGCTCTCTCAATTCCGAAAGATAAAGCTTCAGGGAGGTTTAGTATCTTTGGAAGCTAGTCATTTAGGAAGAGAATTGTATTATTTTCTTCCATTTTCTCTGGAACTCCATAGATCCTAATGTTGTTTCTTCTGGATCTACACTCTAGGTCTTCTACCTTTTCTAGTAATTGGTTAATTTGTTTTAGTAAAAAGTTTATCTGGTTATCATTTTCCATTTGCCTGCCATCTATTTTATTTACTGATTCTTCTATAGCTGCTATGTGGTCAGAGTGAGTAGTAATACTTTAAGTCATCAATTTGTTTTTTTTTTTTGCTTTCTTTCTTCATATTTTCCGTAATCTTCTCTAAATTATCCATCTTTATAGAAAGATCTTGAATGCTGGTGATTATTGTTTGAAGTTCCTTTTTCATAGTGCTGTCTTGTAGAGATGTCTTCGAGTGACTCATAGCTGTTTCAGTCTGTAACTGGTGACAGAACGTCTGACAGGTAATATGTTGGTAAATAATTGAAAAAAAATAAGATTTCTCCTGATAAAATTGTTCACAATATCAAGATAAGTAGTTGTGGAAAAATTCTTCAGTGTTTGTTGAGTTAAAATAGAAAAACCCTGTCAGAAAAAATATTTTCAGGCAGAGCATCAAGAAAGTGCAGCTAACTCCTTGGCATCTGGGCCACGCCCCCGTTTGTTTATATATTACTATTTAGTCAGTAAGCTAGTATAATTGATCCTTTCTGGTCATGATTTAAGCTCAAAGACCAGAAAATACTTTAGGGTCTAACTAATCAACAATATCATACACAGAAAGAGTAAATGACAAAGTTCAGTTCATATGATGGGTGGGAGGATGGCATAATGGTTAAGGTGTGTACCTTACAAACAAAAGGTGCAGGGTTTGATTCTCACATGGGGTAACTGGCTAGGCTTAAAGTGGTCCACAAGGACAGTTAGCCTAGTACTAATCTATGAACCTATGAACCTCTATATGATACATTCAATGCAGATAAGGTAATATTAAGAAAATTAAGTCAAAATTAATTGAGAGAAATAAAAAGGGAAAACAAGCAGAATCATCTCTCAACTCTGCAGATTTTCACAGAATGTCCAGATTTTTGCCTCAGATGTTTCATCTGTTTCTCTTAAAAATATGGTTTTCTGGTAAGTGGCCAGCATATTTAGGACTGAAGTCAGAAAATAATGGTAGTTGTTTGAGTTTCACACTTCATATCCTTCAGAAAATGCATAGGTTCATAGGTGTAAACTAGGTTAATGGCCCTGGAGCCTTTACAAACCTAACCCATAAGATTACCCTGACATCATGCCACCCGACCTTAGTTCCCAGTGCCTCTGTCGAGTAGAGCCACTGGAGTGATCCCCGGGGTGGATTTTCTATTTCCCATCTACTCATCAAGGTTTCTCTTGAAGAGGGCCAATGAGGTGCTCTGTTTGACATGTATGGGAAGTCTATTCCATAGCATGCTAATACAAAACCTGTTATTCTATTAACTTTCAAAGTTTGTAAGAGCAAAATTTAAAAAGTGTCCCTATTTTTGAGCCTTTGACCCCCACTATTTGGGGCTTTGTCCAAATTTCCTGTACTAGGAGGTTGAGTTGTATGAGCAGAAGCTATGATAGCCTTAAAACATAATTCAGTTACACATACAAATACATAAACATGTGCTCATGCATACATACATTCGAAATTACACAGATACAATGCCACATCATGAGGCTGAGGAAAGTTTTTGAAATGTACTCGTTTATCTATGACATGCAATGATGAGTTAACTAACCATTATTCTGGAAGAAGCTGCATGTGGATTTTGTAGCAATACTCTTAGAGTTCATCTTTGAAGATCTTAATGAGTTCAAAGTATTTGATGTCAATAGGCAAATGATTCTGAGTGGTTCCCAATCTAGAGAAGGCTGTCTCACCTATAACAAATTAAAAAGAAGAATGTACCCCAGAGAAATAACTGTCATGTGTACTTCAGACTTTATAAGGGTAGTCTAGTAAAGGTAATTTTACTCATAGTAGAGCTGTGCTTTAGAACTGTCTTAAGTCACATACTTAGAAGAAAAGTATCTGTATGCGGCACTAAAAGCACCTGGAATTATTTAGTGAATTGTAATGGAGCAGCTGGGGATCTGCTAATAAAATGAATCAGGACTCTGTATTTTGTGAATGTTGTGGGCTGAATGCATAGCACAAAAAAGGCCATATTTCAGTTTGAGTATTAAAACATTTTTGGCTATGGACAGCTAAGCAGTGAAAGTAAGGTGACTGATCTTGTGACATAACTTTTTGTGGACTTTATTAGTAACATCATCTGTATGTGTGGTAAAGGAAAGAAAATAACCAAGTATAAGGTAGGGTAATGGTGTTCAGTGTCATTAAATATCATGCCAAGGCTCAAACCCTCCTTGAAAACGTTCCTTCTCCTCTGACTTTCCTTCTACAATTTCCCACTCATTAAACTCCTCTCTGAATAGACATCTTCCTGTAAATGTTCACAAAATGTAATTGTTTTTATCCTTTTTTACCTTTAATTATTTGTTGAATTACTATATTGCCACATATGCTTTATTTTAACTATTCTAAACCAGTTCTGCTGTAACTCCACTTTTAAAATATTTGTGAAAATCTATCATTCTACTATGTATGTGCTGAAGCTTTTTCACCACTTGTTTTTTTAAACTTGTAACTTGTACCATATGGTTATTATGTATGTACTGGAGCTTTTCTCCCCGGGACTCTGCTGAAAAATGGCTTCGGCTCAGCCAGACACTCCTGGTCAACAAATGTAAAATAAATAAATAAATGTTCCCATTAAACTCTATTAAAACAATAGGAGAGATAATGGGCAATTTCTTGGCTGATGCAAAGACAATAAAATTATTTTTTTCTAATTAGTAGTTTTCTGGAGGTCAGTAAGATGCATAACTGAGTGATGTCCTGTAAATTGGTTTGCTGATCAGAATGGCTTGTACTTTTTTTCAGGAGCAGCATCTCATCTGCATACATAATTAATATAATATTTAGCAGTTCTATGTGGAGATCATTCAGACAGAGAAGGAGAATAGAGGACCTATCACAAAACCTTGTGGTATACCTTTGTTAAGAGTACCAGTCATAGAGGATGAGACATTACTATGGAATGTTCTGTCTTTCAAATAGTTGTGAAACCAGCATAAAGTATTAGCAACAAAGTTGAGTCATTAGAGTTTATTAAGAAGAAGGCTATAATGGCTGTTCCAAAAGCCCTTATCATGTCAACAAAGACACATGCATGAATACATTGTTCATTCATATTGCAATAAAAGGTATCAGTGGCCATTACCAAGGAAATTAAGGTAATTAAGGTATTGTGCATTACATAACAGGTAATAGCTTTTAATGTGGTTAAATTTGGATGAGTCTTCTTGTTCACTCATCCATCTACTTGCATAACTGAATGAATCACTGAAACACTTCAACAAGGTGTTCTTATTCCTCCCACAGGGAGAATACACAAGAGAGAGAGTGTCTCCTAGATTTTATCTGGACTAATCCATTAAACATTTGAGTAAAAAGGACCTGTCTGTTTTACTGGACATTCAGAGAAGTGAAAGGTTGCCACATAACAGGTACATGGTACAAATCAGGGAAAATAGGTTGATGTTTTTCATTGGTGGAGGAGTAAATTGTTGGAAAAGCTGTTATTATATCAGTCAGATATACTTCTCATAACTTTTTGTGGCAGAAACACATTTTTGGTTTATTTTGTGAGCTCCCTCTTGTCCTTCTCAGATCATCAAGGGAATTATGGTTTATTTTATGTGCACTCTAATATATTTTTTAAAGATGCAAAGACCACATTCAGTTGTTTCCTGTGTGTGCATGTGTGACTGTGGACTTTGTAGGCAATTAGAAGCAGCCCTTGCACTGATATGAGCTAACTTTATGACCACAAGTCTGTTTCTTATTTATCTTACTTTTTTTGGAACAGCACTCAACACTTTGTTTTATTTTGTACTTCCCCTCCTGTCATTTTCAGGGCATTGAGGAACCACTAGTTTATTTTATTTTAAGTGCACTCTCCCATCTTTTTAAAGATGTAGGGAATGCATTCTCATTGCTTTGTATAATGTCATGACTGAACTATTTCATATTCACTCAATAACAATCTTTATTACATCAGTTATGATTAAACACTTATTCCTGACACTTCAGATATGTTTTGTGACTGCAAGCAACAGTTTTGTTTTATTTTCTGCTCCATTCCTTTCCTTTTCAGGGCACAGAATAAGCACTGCTTTAATTTATGTTATGTGTTGTTGTTGTGTGTACTGTCCCTTATTTTTAAATCTGAATGGAATACAGTCTGTTGTTTCCTGCAAGTTCTGTTGTGTTTGAAGAGCTTCCAAGCCAAACAGAAGTAGCCCTTGGATTGATAAAGAAGTCCATTATGTTCAGACATCAGTTTCTGATAATTCTGATTTTTGTTTTGGTGAAATCAAGCAAAAGATTTGCTTTATTTTGTACTCACCTTTTTTACATCTCAGGACATTCAGGAAAGTTTGATTTTGTTTATTTTATGCACACTCTCCCTTCATTTTTAATGTGAGGGGGAACACACTACATTGTTTCTTGTGTATGCTATTGTAATTGAAGGACTTCCTGTGCATTTAGAAGCAGCTCTTTTACTGATAAGACTGTCCATTCTGAGTGAACACATACTTTTAATACTACTGATTTTATTTTGACAGCAAGCCACAGTTTTGTTATGCTTTATTTTAACCCTCCCCCATCCTTCTCAGAATATTTGAGACATTCTAGTTTATTTTATATTATGTGTATTTTCCCATATTTTAAATATGTGATGAACACATTAAGTTGTTTCCTGTGTATTCTGTTGTGATTGAAGGGCTTCCAAGCCAATTAGAACCAGCTCTTGTACTGACAACAGTGTCATCTATTACTATACACCTATTCTTGATGCTTGTGATATTTTTTATGGCAGCAAGCAACAGTTTCATGTTATTTTATGCTCCTTCTCTTGTTCTGCTCAGGACATTGAAGAATGTCTGGTTTATTTTATTTTCTGTGCACTTTTTTGTCTTTTTAAACATCTGGAAACTACATTCTGTTGTTTCCTTTGTTTCTTGCTGTGATTGAAGTGCTTCCTAGCCAATGAGAAACAGTCATTGTACTGATAATAGTGCCCTCTATAAGCAGACATTAGAAGGGGTAGACAATCTAATTTCATATTGATATGAAGATATAAATATGTTCTTTCCTCATCTTTCTTGTGACTCCATGATCCTAGGTTACTGGATGTGTTAAAGTTCTGAAAGAAATAACAGTTTTGCCTTTTAGTTTTGGATCAAGAATAATGCTTCTGGATGTGCAAAGTACTTGTTTATTCCATAAACAGTGCTGGGAGAGTGCCTACTAAAATTTTCAGATCAGTCGAAAAGAATAAATTAAGAATTCTGTATGTATAAACTTTTCCTTAGAAATTTCATGCATGCATAACAGCTTTTAACAAATAAGATTTTTAAATATTTGATGTCCTCATGATCCTCACTTAGAGCTTCACATGAACTCTTGACAATATGCATTTTAAAACATAGACCATCTGTGCTTAGGATTTATTAACTTGCAACTTTTTTACATTTGACCAGTACACACTGTCTCACAGACATCCTTGCAAAGACTCATGCCCCAGCCTGAGAAGGCCAGAGCATACTGTTTATTAATCTGGTTTCCATGGATACCTGATACTTTTTAAGTAACATCCGTTAACTTCTTCAGCATTTAATTTGGCATCAACTATGTGTCAGTACAGAGAGGATACAACTGTAAGATACTTGAAATATAAAGCTACTATTTATGTGAAACTATATCTTACATAATCATACATCTATTTTTCACTTTGTTTTTAACATAAACATATTATAAACATTTTATTTGACTCATTTGTGAAGAAACTACAAGTTAATAAAGCAATAACTGATGACATGGTGTGGTATATTAAAGATTTACCCACAGTTGGTGTGGTTTAATCAAGAGGACGAAGCCTGAGTGATTAAACAAAGGCAATCATGGGTAAATTTTCAATAAACCACAACTACGGAGTCGGTTATTGCTATTATACAATGACATTATTTAAGAAAAAAAATACTTACTTTTCTTAAATAATGTCTTTGTATAAAGGCGGATTACTGTTCTTCTGCTGGTTGTGGTATACTGCTTCTTCGTTTTGATGTACTGCGCATGCGTATGGAACTTACATTCCTATGCATACCCAGTACATCAATGCTTTGAAACGGAAGCAATGGAGAAAAGGAAGTCTCCGTTGCTCCATTTTCTCTTTTATATATTTTTTTTAATTGTAAAAAAAAAAAGGGTTTTGGGGCACTCTATACCAACGGAAAAACGTCCGGGCGACCGGACCTTTTTCTGTTGGTATATTGTGGGATTTACAATGGGCACACTGGTTGGGCTGAACCAATCAGCATGCACATTTTCGAATAGTAATAGGGAGTCATTGTATAATATGCATTTTGTGAAGAATAAACATGAAACTTAGTAACCTTCCATAACAGTTGAATGGTTGTTGGAGTTATAGTATCCTGTAAGTTTTCTTTTCTCTATATTACTTTTTTGTAGGTATTATTGCCTTATACCATCAATTGAGGGTGTATTCTTCTGTAATCAGCATGGTCCTTCAATTCATACTAATTCTTACCATACAGGAACTTTTTTATATAGTTCCTATAAATCTGATACTAATCACTTCATATGTATAAATAAATGCTTTAAATTTTCTTGAGCAGCATGTGACATCTGAAGTTATTTACTGTGCTGGCCCAGTTAACAACTTTTCGACATCTTAATTTTATATACCTTTATATACAGTTCAATTAATTTTTCTAATTTAGAATGCATCCTATTGTACATTTTATTGCAATGTAACCTAATTTCTTGTTTTTCCCCTGACACGTGTTATCATTTGCTGGAGTCCTACTTTTTAGATATAACTTATATTTAGTTACATATTTTTTTTTCTTAGTTGTAGTCAAGCAAGAATTAAATTTGAATTTCATATTATCCATGTGCTATTTATATTAACTACTGTATTCTATGTAATGTAATATGTGTTGACTGACATCTCTAGCCAATTCCGTTTTATTTTGAACTATTCTAACAAACATCATTCTTGATAGTTTAATGACTTAATATCAACCATCTTGTTTTAAGTGTTGCTCCTATCCTGGATTTATCTCTTGTCTTATTACAATATTTTATTTTAATTCCATTTTATTTTGGAAATAATCAAACGCATTACATTTTTATGGGATAATTACATATATGTATGGGTCCCTATCACAAGCTCAAGTTTTCAGCAATTCGAAATTCATATTGTTGAGACGATATGACTGAATTTCTGAAAACACAAAGCTTTTGACTGGAAATTACAGCACAGTGAAGATTGGGGAATTTACCCTTTTCCCCACTGTACTGCAATGCCTGAGTTGGTATATATAATATGGAGGAGGTTGAATGGAGATTGAAGTACAGTGTGAACTGGGGAATTTACCCTGTGTGTGTGTGTGTGTGTGTGTGTGTGTGTGTGTGTGTGTGTGTGTGTGTGTGTGTGTGTGTGTGTGTAGATCGTTAGATAGGTATACTCATATATATATATATATATATATATATATATATATATATTTGGGTCTATTACTATTTAACAAAAACATGATTTACCGAATTCCATGTCGCAGAACCCAAACTGCTTATAGTGCAGTTGAACAAAACCTCAGTGCATCGAAGCTGACTTCTCTGAACATGGATTAGTACCACTGGAGTGGTGTTGCAGAACAGGTGCAGTTTTTGTCTTAAGCAGTTTACACCATTACTTGGAATATATCTGGTACAGCAGTCAGAGCTTGTTGCTGCTGATCACGGTACAGTGGGGATAAGGAGATTTACCTTTTTCCCACTGTAGTGCGATCTCAGAATTGTTATATATAATATGCAGGGTATTTGGGGAGTGCAGACCCCCACATGGGGGGTGCAGGGCCCCCCTACAAAAATTGTGATTAGTTCCTTTCGTTTTGTTTTGTTATTTTGTTTGTTTTGTTTTTTGTTTTTGTTTCAGTGAAGTCAGCTTTGATGTACTGAGGTTTTGTTCAACTGCACTTTCAGCAGTTTGGGTTCCATGATGTGGGATTCAATATATCGTATTTTTGTTAAATAGTTGTAGACCCATATATATGTATATATATATATATATATATAGAGAGAGAGAGAGAGAGAGAGCATACTTAATATTAACCACTATCATTATAACTTGACTATTAGTCCACTTTAAGCAATCATTTTATTAGATATGGACACTCTAAACAACTAGGCATTGGAAGACTTACTTGCATGTAAGTTTTTGGTACAATGTCATTCCACATGCTGATGTTAATATCTCTACTATGTCTGATGAGACAAACCTGTTCTACTAAATCAGTGACACCAACTGCCATTACTCTAAATTATTATACTGACAATTCTAAAACTTCAGCAGTCAGTACAGAAGTAAAAAGAAAAAAGAAACAATGTCATTAAAAACAGTTATGCATACCAAATTATTGGAAAAATGAAACTGTGCTGTTTATAATCATTCTCAAACCAATGTAGAACAACTATAAATGACATGTCAAAATATTTTGTACCCATATGATGTTGTGGAATATAATAACATTGCACACATAGGCATTGGACATACACAAAAAGTTATGATTAATGCTTAAAATAGTCTATCGGATGATCCCTGTGACCCATATATTTCTACATTTCTGTAGATCAAGGAAAAGCTACCAGTACTTCAAAGTTGATATACTACCAGCTGTTTATGCAAAAGCTATTACTGACAACAAAATAAGTGGTAAGAGACAATTATGCTCAAGTCAAAATAATTACCAGAATTGTATATTGCCTATTAATAAAAAATAGAGGATATCCCATGGTGGTTTATTGCAAAAATGGTTTACAACCTTTCGAATTCATGGAAACCATAACTTCCTCTGATGCTTACATTATTTCTAATATGCCTAGTAGTAACACAATTAACTCAAACTTACAGTCATTGAATAACAACTTTAATAAAGTTCTAGTTTTGAAAAACTCTGTGTTTAAATCTGTATACAGAAAATGAAGTGGTGTTAGAAAAAATGATGCCTACCATCTCAGCATTTGCAGGTCTGTAACTTAATGATATTCCCAACTTTAGCTGTAAACTTGGCAAGAGTTGCCATGATTATAAACATATATAAATTCTTTGCAGTATAAAAGATCTTTTGCACATACCTCTAAACCATGCTACACGTAATGTAATATAACTTCTTGAATCCACTAAAACAGAGAGGACTTTAGTGATTTTTTTAATTATACCATCTGAATGATTATTATTGTGATAAAGCATTCTTGGTCAGCAACTGTTTCACACATCTCTGTACTACATATTCAATGAAACTGATAAGTTTCATGGAAGAACTTACAGATGACTACCAAATGTCTGGTGATCACAACTTTCATATTAGCTTAAACAGTGCAGACTATATTATCAGCACAGTTAACAGAATCATAATTTTTAATAATAATTTTAGGCATTAATAGTCTGCAGCAAGAAACAGTAGATTAAATTCAGCTTTGAATATATTATTTCTTCATTTCTCATAGTCTTGGAAATAAAGATCATGAAGTGCAATGCATCATGTTCACTGAAAATGTTTTTTCATTAGTAGCATTTACAGAAACTTGGCATGCAAGTAAATTAATGTTTCCAGGAAAAAGTAATATCTATATTAATACATTGGGGATATTAGCTGTAGATGTGGAAGGATAGCATGGTAGGGATTACCTAAGAGTAATTCTAAGTTACAGAAAATTCTTCAAAGTGTTTGGCAATATGTATTGAATATCTACAGAAAATGGAAGCAAACATTGGAAGAAAGGATATTATTTTATTAGGTAACCTGAATTATTCGAAGATAAACTAGGAAGATTATACGACTATTTTAGAAAAAAAATGGATACAATATCACTTCATGTTTTTTGGAAACTTGCCAGACATCTGATGAGGGATAGAAATATTTTGGACTTAATTGTTACTGACTGTTAAAACTGAATAAATAATTTAGATAGTCGCACACACACACACACACACACACACACACACACACACACACACACACACACACACACACACACACGCACACACACCAAGGGAACATCCAGTTATAGTTCATTAACTTTTGGAATGCTCACTGCTGAATGCAAAACTTATACCAACTCATAAAAGACACAACTGTAAATTGCTCAACAATAATGAACTTACTAAATTCTTAACACACACATATTGGCTTGAAGATTCCTATATACTATTATAATAAAACACAGGATAATTGGAAAATAAGATTCATAGTTTTCTTGAAAATGCTACCTATAAATCTACATTTTAAAGAGCAGAACTACATATCCCACTGGTGGAACTTGAAAATAAATTACTTAAATGGAAGAAACATTTATTTAGGTGGGTCATAAAGTATCCAACACAAGAAGTAAAACTAATCTGAACAAGTCAATTCATCATTAGTAAATGCAAAAACATATACATTTGAATGAAAAGTGCTGTGGATTTGGATAATAATAACAATAATAATAATAATAATAATAATAATAATAATAATAAACATACATTGCACATATGTTAATTCTAAAACCAAGTCACAAAGCTTAGCTTCATTGACTTATAATGAAATTTTAATTGTTGAACCAAATATAATACCTAATATTTTAATTAATATTTTACTAGATTTGCAAGAATTCATCCTTATTTAACCCCTGCTAATATAAATCTAATTACACCCATTGCTGAAGTAATTCCATTAATTCGGGAAGATTTAATTTTTAGATCATTAAGGAAATCATGTGAAAACATTTGTTGAACCAAATAAGATTCCTGGAATTTTAATTTACAAGCCTGAAATGGTAGTAACACCAGCACTAAGTAATATTTTAATGGATTATTACTCAAAAGATTTGTTCCTGAATCTTGGAAAAAACATCATCCATAACTGAATATTAAAAAGGATAAATATGATATCAAAAACTGAAAGACAATTAGTTTGGCATCATTATTAAGTATGTGCTTTGAAACATGCCTGCTATAACCTCTTTAAGATCCAGCTTACATTTCTAACTATAGTGACCAAGATCAACATTGTTTCATCACCAGGATATCAACTGTTACAAATTTAATTTAGTTTTATAGCTAGGATAACCTTGATACAGATGTTATTCTAAATGCAGGTGTTTTCATTGATATTGAAATAAACATTTGGTTTCTTGCCACGTGTATATACAAAGCTTTTGTAAAATACATTTTTAATTTGTTTTGTTAACTGGATTTCAAAATGGCTTACAGTTCAATGTGTCACAACTCAAAATATAAAATTTTATGTAGAGGTGACAGTGTCCAAACAGCTCGGAGAAATAATCCACACCAAGTTTTTAGCGCTTTCAGTCACTACTTTATTTTGTGACCTTCCTCAGAAACAGTCAGTTAACTTGGTTACTTCCTTTTATACCCCACAACAGGAACTTGCATCATAATTACACAATCTTGTTATAAAGTACTAAATAATACTAATTCTATCTAAAATTATGTACTAATAATCCAGTATGTACTTACAATATAAAATTCTTATTAAAATTATGTATATAAATGTACAAATGTGCATGATAATCTGTAATGATTTTTACTTAAAAAATATTTTATCTATACATTAAGAAACATTTTAAATTTATTGTGTCATTCAATCCAGGGAATTTGTCAGCTCCCAAATAGAGCTGCCAATATGCTTCTTTACATTCTAAGATGTTGTTTAGATCCCCATTAAAACTGATGTTTTCTACACTATCTAAAACAAAAAATTCAAACTTTTTGAATTCTTCACAAATAATGGAATGCCTAAACAAAGCATTGAATTTATCTTTCTTTTTGATGGCTAAGTTATGTTCATATATGCGTCTTTTTAAATTTCTTTTGGTTTTGCCAATATAATATTGTCTACATGTTACACATCTCGCTGCATAAACTAATAGTTCACTATTACAATTAAAATAATTCTTGGCCCAAAATGTTTCATTGAATAGGCCTATTGTAATAGAGGAAGTGTTAGAAATAAACCTACACTGTTTACAGTTGTTGCAACTAAAAGTTCCTTTTTTAATTGTGCATGCCCTAGATGGCTTTTTCATTTCTCCTTTGAATTCCAACATACTTTGGATGTTGGAAACTTTTTTATAAGTAAATCTGGGACTTAAACCTAAAATATCTACTAGGTCTTTGTTCCCCACAATAATGTTCCAATTTTCTGTGATTATACTTTTTATTTTCCACATTTCATCCACTATAGGAATGGGAAAAGATGTTCGATAATCATCCTTATTTTTTACTGTACAATCATGTTCAAACAAATTTCCAGCTTGTACCATGATTTCTGTAGATGATAATATTGGTCTTGCCACATTTTTCCTCAACATCAGAACTTCATTTTCAATTTTATTTATCCACTTGTTGTTATAACCTCTTTTTTGAAATAACTTATTCAAAATTTTTCCTTCTTTTAAAAATGTGTCATTATCTGATGTTAACCTACTCAATATTATGTACTGTCCTTTGATGACCCCTTTCTTCATATGGATAGGATGCAAGCTGTCATTATGCAAATATTGATTTGCAAAGTATGGTTTTCTATAGATTTTAACTGTGTTACGCCCGGGGACAAACTGTGTTTAGATTTAATTAAACTTTACAACGACACAGGGGTAAAAATGATGACAATATTAATAGACCATTATAGAGCTGAATTAGATAAATTAAAGGAGTTTATAAAGACTTTAGATCAAAAAATCAAAGGGCACATCTCCTTTAAGAATTTTATGGCTCTATACAACGGAGTTGAAGCTAAAGCAGAAAGTCACAGAGCGACTATAGTGTCAAGAAAACAGCATAAATTAAAAAGGGATCTCTTAGCCTACAACACCAATAGAGCATACATCACCAAAGATGAGGGGGTTAATGAGAATCCCAATACTATATCTCATAATAATAATGTGTCTAACGACAAAAGAGTAACAAAAGGATCTGAACAAGTTTCATCTCCAGATTTTTCTGAGACAATATCAAATGATTATAATGATAATGTCCAAAATTTGGAGACAAATAACAATGTAGAACAAACTGTGACTACAAACAAAGTGAATAACAATGACAATACTACTTATGCTGAAGTTGCCAGTACATCAGCTAACATTCCAGGGGCCCCTTTTCGAGGGAACAACAATTTACACAAAAGAACTACAAGGTGGTACAATGCCACCCAGAAAAAGTACAAAATAAAGGGAAAGAACAAGAAAAGGTGGTAGGACCTATGGAAGTGGACTGCTTCGAAGTGGACATTTTGAATGTATCTAAAATACTTTTGTCTGATGATGCAAAAAGTGTTTTAAAGAAAGGTTTTTCATTTATTCCATCAAACAAGTTTAACATTGGAAAACTGTTAATAGATTTTAGACTATATTTAAGAAAGTTGAATTTAAATTACATCATGTATGATATAGCTAATATTAACAGTAGGGATACAGGAAATGTGACAAGGCCTAGTACCTATAACCCACCTTTGCTTAACACCTTACAAGTCCTCCAAAACTGTTGTGAAAAAGAATTCAGAAAAATCAAAGACAACAATTATGATACAAATTTGTCAGAAAAAGAGGTAAAGGCTTTACGTTCCTTAAGTAATGACAGAAGTATCAGAATAATGCAGGCCGACAAAGGTGGGAAAATAGTGATCATGAACACTGAGGAGTATGTGAAAAACATGGAAGACTCTTTGACAGATGACAGCACATATAAAAACATAGGTATGGAAACTGTAAAAGCAAAATACAATGCAATAAATAGTTTCTTGTTTGACATGTTAAGCCAAGGGGAAATAGACTTTAAATCCTATGAATATATGTTGGTAGAAGAACCCAAAATGCCTAATTTATTTGGAATTCCAAAAATACAGGACAACACAGAAAATATCCCTTTTAGACCCATTATATCAGCCAGGATGTCAAAAACAGAAAACATATCTATATGGTTAGACAAGACTTTAAATCCAATAGTTCAGAAATCTAAACATTATTTGAGGGATTCCTGGCATTTATTGGAAATTTTAGGGAATTTTTCAATTGATGGTGAAGATTTACTTTTTGGCACACTAGATGCCAAGAGTCTTTACACTTCTATAGACCAACAGGTAGGAATAGAATATATGAGAGAATACTTGTGTAAAAATTCTACCTTTACAAGTACAAAAATAAACACTTGTTGTACTCTTATGGAAATCATATTAGAAAATAATTTTTTCACTTTTAACAAAAAAATGTATCAGCAAACATCAGGAGTAGCTATGGGTGCGAGAGTGGCTCCGGCGTTTGCGAATATTGTAATGGCAAACTGGGAGCAAAAACATTTAGAAACCCATCCAAACTATTTGAAGGTTAGATTATATTATAGATTTATAGATGACCTGATTTTCTTATGGTCAGGAGATTATCTAGAATTTAAGGAACTTGTCGAGGATCTTAACAATACAACTTCCTTCTTGTTCTTCAAATTTGGAGAGTATGGTAAAACAATTAATTTTTTGGATATCAACATGGAAATCAATGATGAGAACAGAAGATTCTCAAGTAAAATCTATAGAAAACCATACTTTGTAAATCAATATTTGCATAATGACAGCTTGCATCCTATCCATATGAAGAAAGGGGTCATCAAAGGACAGTACATAAGATTGAGTAGGTTAACATCAGATGATGACACATTTTTAAAAGAAGGAAAAATTTTGAATAAGTTATTTCAAAAAAGAGGTTATAACAACAAGTGGATTAATAAAATTGAAAATGAAGTTCTGATGTTGAGGAAAAATGTGGCAAGACCAATATTATCATCTACAGAAATCATGGTACAAGCTGGAAATTTGTTTGAACATGATTGTACAGTAAAAAATAAGGATGATTATCGAACATCTTTTCCCATTCCTATAGTGGATGAAATGTGGAAAATAAAAAGTATAATCACAGAAAATTGGAACATTATTGTGGGGAACAAAGACCTAGTAGATATTTTAGGTTTAAGTCCCAGATTTACTTATAAAAAAGTTTCCAACATCCAAAGTATGTTAGAATTCAAAGGAGAAATGAAAAAGCCATCTAGGGCATGCACAATTAAAAAAGGAACTTTTAGTTGCAACAACTGTAAACAGTGTAGGTTTATTTCTAACACTTCCTCTATTGCAATAGGCCTATTCAATGAAATGTTTTGGGCCAAGAATTATTTTAATTGCAATAGTGAACTATTAGTTTATGCAGCGAGATGTGTAACATGTAGACAATATTATATTGGCAAAACCAAAAGAAATTTAAAAAGACGCATATATGAACATAACTTAGCCATCAAAAAGAAAGACAAATTCAATGCTTTGTTTAGGCATTCCATTATTTGTGAAGAATTCAAAAAGTTTGAATTTTTTGTTTTAGATAGTGTAGAAAACATCAGTTTTAATGGGGATCTAAACAACATCTTAGAATGTAAATAAGCATATTGGCAGCTCTATTTGGGAGCTGACAAATTCCCTGGATTGAATGATACAATAAATTTAAAATGATTCTTAATGTATAGATAAAATATTTTTTAAATATTTTTTAAGTAAAAATCATTACAGATTATCATGCACATTTGTACATTTATATACATAATTTTAATAAGAATTTTATATTGTAAGTACATACTGGATTATTAGTACATAAGTTTAGATAGAATTAGTATTATTTAGTACTTTATAACAAGATTGTGTAATTATGATGCAAGTTCCTGTTGTGGGGTATAAAAGGAAGTAACCAAGTTAACTGACTGTTTCTGAGGAAGGTCACAAAATAAAGTAGTGACTGAAAGCGCTAAAAACTTGGTGTGGATTATTTCTCCGAGCTGTTTGGACACTGTCACCTCTACATTTGTTTTTTTTTGTTTCTAAGTTGTCCGTTGTTCAAAATATAAAATTTTATTATTCACCAGTCATTCAATCTTTTCCTCAACTATCTGCTCTGCAGCCATTTCTATTTAACCATTTTTTCTACTACAACTTTAAATAAATTATAATTGATTAATAAGCATGCAAGTAGCTACAAGATTGTTTTATTGTGGTTTCAGATAATGACATTGTTGAAATTCGTGGTTTCTTATTCAAATTTACAATATGGGCATGTGCTAATGTTCTTTAAAGTAGCACCAATAAATGTAAAATAATGTACTTTGGCAAACATGCAATTAACAGTCCACTAACACTAGATGGTGTTAAACTTAATTGGGTTAATGGGTATTGACACCTTAGCATGTTTCTTACCACCAAATGTTCATTTGGAAATCATGGTAAAAATATTAGCTAAAGGGTAATGAAAACATTGGGACTCTTACCGAAATATATTTCAAGTAGAGATGAGAAGTATATTGTTTAATTATGTATAACTTATGGCAGATCAGTTTTGGAATATAACAATAAATTCTGCATTTTTAACAGTAAACAACTACAAAAAGTGATATCTGTGCAAAGCACATTAATCAGAAGTATTCCTACTACAAAGTACTTAAATTATGCAAATAGATCTAAACAAAAGTACATTTATTGACACCTCATTACAGATATTTTACGGCCAGGCAATTAAAGCCTTTAAAGATGAGTATTTTAAGCCCTCATAAATCTTAAATTTTATTCAAACCCATTCACTTACAAATATAATAATATTAATGTCAGCATAAAATCTTCAAGATTTCAAGATTGACTGTGAAAATGAAATACATTACCCAGGTAATTATGAGGCTTTGGAATTGAATGATTAAGAGTATGCATGTATCTGTTAATTTAGTAACTTTTTAAAATAAACTTTCAATCCCTAATTTTAGGAGTCAGCATTTTTAATGGCCAGAGGGTCTGCACTCAGGAACAAATAACTTCTGAAATAATGGAGAATAAAAAATATGCATAGGTATTAGCAAAGGTGAAGTGGTTCAGTGTTATAAGCTCATTTCTGGTAGCTAAAGAGCCATTTAATATTCCTGTTAAGCATTTTATTTCTTTCCAGAGCAGACTGGGTCTAGAATAGTTTTTTTTTGTTTTTTCTAAGGCACAAGAATTTTTCAGCACTGATTGCAATTCTTTTATCCTTTGATTCAGAAATACTTGATATAGATCAGTATTTTAAGAGTTCCATTTCCAGTTCTTCTGGGCATAGTTTCTGGCTTTAACATTCCCCCGGATTCATGAAGCTTGGCGCAAGGCCGGTGTAAGGCCTGCGCCGGCCGTGCGGTGTATAAATGGTGTAGTAGCACCATATGCATATTAATGAAGGTGCGTCGCTCCCACATCCACGTGCATAGGACAGGTGCACAAGTGCTTGGGGCGTTAATAAGCTGCGCCCGGAGGCGTGTCAATTTCAGCTGGCGATGAGCAACCTAAACTGCTGAATATTATAGCCTGCCTGCAATAGTAATCGCACCAACGTATGCAAAGCATGCAAGACAGTTCCCAGCCACACAAAATGGAGAACCAAACAGAAATGCACGCAACATAATATAAGTTTCCGTCCATGGAAAAAATTATATTTAAAATCATGTGTCTAGAATGTACTGCACTGTCAGAAGTTATACCCAGTGGAAGTGAAGTGCATCATGTCAGCGCGCCGCCAATACACACGTCTAGCCCCATGGGTATGGTCAGCAGCAGTCCCACAGTGGTAGTGATAGTACACAGCAGGGCAGTTGTGGCTATATAACAACCGTAAAGAAACCTGACAGTCCAAATTGTATACCAAACACACACAAACATATGTATATTAAAATGTGCTATACACATGAACAGGAACGTAACCGTCACATACACATAGGATGCCATATGCGGAACCAGGATATCCAAAAATAGAACCCATGCATGCAAATGCAATACGCAACAACCCCAGTATAGCACATAACCCGCACCCATGTCTGAATGTCCACCAAATCCAGCTACCAGCCTTGCGCATCTGTACACCTGCACATAGCGAGTATTCCCCATATGTAGTAGGAAGTATCGTCCTCGGCAGTGTCCGGATTGCAAATATGTATCCCACGATTGTAAACATCCCATCACAGGTACGTAAATCCAAATGCCCACATGTTAATGTTATGGCAAAATGTGTGTACATCCTGCGTGGGATAAGTAACCTTTTGAAACCTCAGAGTTGTTTACATGCCATGGTATCCATTACTGTGCACATCTGGACAAAACATGTATGTGTAGTCACGGTACTGTTCAGTTTCTACACAGACATGCAATTCATACTACGCAGGATGGAACAGCTGTCCACCATGCAGGTCACCCCACTAGGGTTGCCACCTGTTCAGATGGCCAAGGTGGGACATCCCTTGTAGAAATGTGAGAATTTGCAGGATAAAACATACCCCCGGCCAGTGCAAAGGACAGAATTACATGTGTATGCCAAGATAAAAGCTTATGCCATAGCATTTGAATAGCTTATGCTATCCCAAATAATAGTTATGTGTACCAGATACAAAATACCTGTATCATGCAACTAGTACAGAAAATAAGAAATATATTATTGTCTTAAAATCACAAGACATTTGCCATGTCTTAGGTGTCGTCGCAGGACACAACTGTCCAAAGTGGGACCTCCCCTCGTAAAGAGGAACAAGTGGTAACCCTACTACCCACTGAATTATCGACAGTATATATTCAACTCAATCACATACCGACACCACCTCTCAACCTATTACAGCAACAAAACCTGGACAAAGCCTAAAAGGATGGGTGGACAAATAGGGACAGATGCAATTACTGCTCTCACAAGCTTTGAAAGTTCACTGAATAATAATATGTACATAAGCAGGAAATGTTGTGAAGTATGTGGGTTAGTCCCCAGTATTACAGAGGACCGTACATATATACTGTAACAAACCGTCACATATGTTGACTGTACTACTGCATACCCGTAGTTAATTCATAGTTATGTCATGTTCAAAATAATAACCCTCATAAGAATGAATACAGGAAATAGTCAAATGTGAATGGGAGCACCACTCACCATGGATTATGTATCATAACCACCCCCACCCATATTATGTATTGCCAACATCATAAGCTGCTGACAGGTGCCCAAACACCTGTGTCTGTAAACAGATTAAATGTTTAAAATGGACAATCCCTGTCCATGTGCTTTGTCTGACATTTGAACACGGTCAGGGCAGTTCCGTTCACCAGTCAGACAAGCCTAAACCCAGATCACCACATGAACACCCTGACAATTAAAGACCTGTATGTGTCAGGAATATAAGCCTTTGGGTTCTGAATATCCCTGCAGTGATGAAATATGCAGCTTGGGTCCAGAGCAGTAGGGAATAGGGAATGTGTAACATGTAGTACCGCATTTTTCCCAGCAGGAGAATGGATGCCTGTGACATAAGTGAAGCGGTGAGGCATATGTTAATGTAGCTATGTACTATGGGTATGCATATAAATGAGTCAGAACACCAAACGTATACTGGTTACAGCATCCGGCCAACGTGAATGCAGTCCTGGTTGAACAATGACTACAGCACATATAATGTGAAATTGTAATGAATGCGTCTGTGCTGTACAGACAGTTAAATATGTAAAGGTGAGCGTGTGTTTCCAAAACGTCCGTTAACCGGATTATAGATAATTACTGGTACTGTCACAAGTAATAAAGCCCACGTAAGCACAAAGACTTAGTAAACATATGTAGCCAACAATAAGGATATGTATGCGCGCCTGCGCGTAACCCACAATAAGGAAATGCAAGTGCGCCTGTGCGTGTGTGATCTGCTCACAGCATAGTAAATGAATGCTGTTTCCCCCATGTTAGTTATACGTGGCTCAAACCCGTTAACCTCGTAAAGTATGAAACCAGATGAAGCCATGCAAACTACCGGTACAAATAGGGACAAACCCCAGATATGTGCCAGAACAAACATAGAAATTGGATAGAATAACGGGTGTGTCAGTAGCATGGATTCTCTGAAGGGTATGCAGTTGTAACCTGAACTGCTTTCCAGAAATCCCCACCGTAAGTCTCAAATGAAATGCCACTACATTGCCAGATAGACACAGGTTTATGTAAAACACAGCAAAGATAAAGGGGCAAGCAGCTGTACACTCTGCGAGAATCTGTATAGTGGAAAGGTATGGTATGGATATAGATATATGTGTATACACATAATCCACAGACGTAAACCAAAGCAAGTTATGAAATGAGGATTGTACATGTATATATGTATACACAACAGACTTATGTCCCGTAGATATGACATATGTACATAAATAGGCGACGTTATATCTAATATGGGTAGACAAACAGACATGCAGGAAAGGTGAATAAACCGCAGCATTCAAAAACATTGGCCAGAAAGTGACAGTCTAGCAAGTTCTACACTTTAAACATGCAGATAGGTGTCCATTGCAGGACTCCATAAATTGAATCATATGTAGTGTCAACCGACATTGATGCAAAAGAAGTGACCACAGCAAATACGAAATAGCTGTACATGCAACAGTATCAGGTGCAAGGGTGATGACACATGCGTCGATAGAATGTTTGACGTACGAACTGATATCCGGAGAGTGGGGAGTGCATATAAGTGTCTCCATACTTCAGTAATGCACACATTAAACATGTGTAATGGGTACTGTAGAGGGTTGTCAGGTATGGGAATCATGGGTATGCAGAAATGGGCCTAGGTGTTGTTTGGCAGGGATTTTGTAGGCCCACCCCATGGGAGTGATGTGGGTATAGCACACGCCTATATTCTCAATAATGGGGCAAACCATCCACTGAATATTGCGGAAACCATTTTGGCAATATGTAGGGCCCTATATCAGTGTCATGTAGGCGATTATCATGGATGGACATGCGTACGACCAAGATGGTACCCATAACTGGCAAACTGTCAGAATAACACAGCTGCACTAAGGCATAGTACATGAAATACAAATAGGGACTATATTAGATATACCCTAGACAAAGTCAGAACGTTGTGAGAATACTGGCGCACCCATGAATACGGATGTTATGAGTGTTACTAATCATGTAATGGAAATGTTAGTCACTATTATCTACCGCACAGTCCATAATGCCTTGCCAGCAATTTACCAGAAAGGCACATCACTATGACAAATGTAACAAGGTCAAACGTCAGGGCGTTTACCCATAATGTGTACAGGTTAGGGGTATGAAGGTAACCTGTCCAAAATACATGCACAGAACTAGTGATACTAGGTGGACAGGTGAGAAGAAAGACATCAGGACAAATGAGAAAACATGTACAAGTCACACGCATGTACACCGACAAATGTGAATGACAACGTATGCCCTGTGAATGTCAATGTGGAAGGTTAATAGACACAAACATAATGTGTCCCTCAGGGTGTCATGCAGTGTCACCGTAACAATGTCCAGTCCCCCAGACACGTATGTGAGCTCTGCCACTGACGGAAAGCGCAAATACCGGCGCACACATACGGTACATGATAGACCAATTAGTGTGGATAAGCAGCTGTTGGCCTGTGTGAGGAATACAACTGTCTGGGTGTGTGTGTCCTGCAATATAAATGTAATGGCATGTGGCCTGGGATGCCGCCATACAGTGTGTGTATTGGTGTCAGAAAGTTGATATTTTGTTACAGACACATACTCCGCAACTGTACAGATTTACGATGAATGTGCAGAGTTCTGCCTCATATGTTTGGTGTGTTCCATGTAACAGTAAAATTCTGGCACTTCCATAATAACTGAAGACATGAAATAATGACAAACATGTGCGTAAGACACCAAATCCGACAGAAAAGCCATACTAATGCAAAACCTATTATTGTGTCAACTATTTACGTTTGTAAGAGCAACATGTCAATACTGCCCCTATGTGTCCCACTATCAGATAAGGCCTTGTCCAGCGAATTGCTCTAGGAGGTGGAGTGGTATGAACAGAAACAGATACATGTGTGAAGAAACAGCAATATCGACTGCAAGATAACGCAGAAGGTATGAAATGTGCTGCAGTAGGATGTGCAGTACTGTCCGCAGGTATGTGCTGACATGTCAAATGACACAGCAGTCTACATGAAGAACCTTTAGGGCTGTCACCTTTACAAATGATGATACTGGGACATACCCACAGCCATGCACACAGCACAAGTAGACATACACACATCAAAACTAGGCCATGATACATGAAGCCTCCGGCGTGTACGAGTACAGTGAGAGTACAGCAAGGATAGATGTCTGCCAAGATATACAGCAAACACCTGTAAGGGTGTGTAACACTGCCCGTAACACGGACGTTGCATGGACAATGTTGGGAGTTGCAACATACCCTATTGGTATGTGAAAGCTATGCAAATATGCGATACATGAAACAGTCAGCTGTCCATGCAAGAGCAGGGTTATGGGCAGAAAATAGATTTTATATATATATATATATATATATAGAGAGAGAGAGAGAGATACAGACATACACGCACACACATGTGGCAGGGCTGGTAATCGAACCTACACATAACTACTCTATCACACTACAGCATGACACATTTACAGAACACGCTACCGAGACTACTAAACACAGCAGACACACAGGCATTCTACTAGGTGTGTGTCAACATCCGCAAAGACAAAGACAGCAGCAGGATACATCTGTGTTGCAAAGCGTCTAAAAGCATAACCTGAGTCCCCAGGTGGACGGGAGCATGCACACACACACACACACACACACATCTGGCAGGCCTGGGAATCGAACCTACACCTAACTACCCTATCACACTACAGCATGACGCATTTATAGAACGCACTACTGAAACTACTGAACACAGCACTCCCAGAGGCATATTTCTAGGTGGGTGACATCATCCGCAAAGGCAAAGACACCGATAGGGAATGTATGTGTTGTGAGGCATCTAAAAGCATTACTGTGTCCCCAGGCAGCTGGAAACACACGCACACACACACTTGGAAAGGCCGGGAGTTGAACACACACCTACCTACTCTAACACACTACAGTATTATGCATTTACAGACCGTGCTACTGAGATTACTGAACACAGCACTCTCAGAGGCATACTTCTAGGTGGGTGACATCATCCGCAAAGGCAAAAACGCCGATAGGGAATGTAGGTGTTGTGAGGCATCTTAAAGCATTACTGTTGTCCCCAGGCAGCTGGAAACACATGCACAGACACACACACACACTTGGAAGGGCCGGGAGTTGAACACACACCTTCCTACTCTAACACACTACAGCATTACGCATTTACAGAACGTACTGCCGAGATTACTGCACACAGCACTCTCAGAAGCATACTTCTAGGTGGGTGACATCATCTGCAAAGGCAAAGATGCAGATAGGGAATGTATGTGTTGTGAGGCATCTAAAAGCGTTACTGTGACCCCAGGCAGTTGGAAAAACACACACACACACACTTGGAAGGGCCGGGAGTTGAACACACACCTACCTACTCTAACAGACTACAGCATTACGCATTTACAGAATGCACTACCGAGATTACTGAACACAGCACTCTCAGAGGCATACTTCTAGGTGGGTGACATCATCCGCAAAGGCAAAGATGCCGATAGGGAATGTATGTGTTGTGAGGCATCTAAAAGCATTACTGTGTCCCCAGGCAGCTGGAAAACCACCCACACACACACACACACACACACACACACACACACACACACACACACACACACACACACACCTGGAAGGGCCAGGAGTTGAACATACACCTACCTACTCTAACACACTACAGCATTACGCATTTACAGAATGCGCTACCGGGATTACTGAACACAGCACTCCCAGAGGCATACTTCTAGGTGGGTGACATCATCCACAAAGGCAAAGATGCTGATAGGGAATGTTTAGTGAGTGAGCGGTCTGAAAGCATATTACCATCCCAAGGTAGATGTACACAAACACTCCAGTGCTGTCAACGGGCCAACTAAATATCTACGGAGCACAACAACACTGAATAGATACGGGATGCACCACAGACAGTACACCCTTCAAGGGAGCAACAAGTGTGTTCAATGTAGGCATCCATCGTGACATTGAAATTGGACACCTGGTGCCTGGATGACCACCATGGCTATACAGGATGTCAATGGCCATGCCCACACGCTTAGTATCACACGTCTGTTTGGAATGTACTGTGTGTCCATCTACACAATGGCATACTGGGCATGCTCACACACTTAGCTGTTGCAAAGGGCCATCTTGCATGCACACGGAGTCTAATCACAGAGAGGTGCAGTGCGGAATGTACTGTGTGTCCATCTACACAATGGCATACTGGGCATACTCACACACTTAGCTGTTGCAAAGGGCCATCTTCCATGTATACGGAGTCTAATCATGGAGGGGCGCAGTGTGGAATGTACTGTGTGTCCATCTACACAATGGCGTACTGGGCATGCTCACACACTTAGCTGTTGCAAAGGGCCATCTTTCATGCACACGGAGTCTAATCACGGAGGGGCGCAGTGTGGAATGTACTGTGTGTCCATCTACACAACGGCGTACTGGGCATGCTCACACACTTAGCTGTTGCAAAGGGCCATCTTGCATGCACACGGAGTCTAATCATGGAGGGGCACAGTGTGGAATGTACTGTGTGTCCATCTACACAACGGCATACTGGGCATGCTCACACACTTAGCAGTTGCAAAGGGCAATCTTGCATGCAGATGGAGTGTACACACAGAAGGGCACAGTAAGGTATAACTGCCCTCACACACAGGGCGGTCACACATGCAGTGACCTGTACACACAGCTGCCATCACAGCTGTCACAGGTGCAGGTCACACACGTACACACTGCAGTGTACACTGTAGCTGTCATCAGCACCATGTCATTGGTGCAGCACTACACAGCCTTACGGTCCCACAACACCATGTGACACATGACCACTGGGCTGTACAGCGGTGTGCACCAGCTGTGCAGAGTACACACGTACCAACAGGGATCCAACAGGTGTTATGCATTGCAATGATACCAGTATACATGAACAGGTCAGCTCAAGACATACCATGGCCCTTACACAGCTGTGCACCTGACTGTTGCTGTACACCAATGAACACACGTCTGGGTACGTCATACATGTGATTGTGTGGATATGTGCATGGACTGGACACACAACACATACATACATGACCTTTGATGTACCTCGTGCATAACACTGGCCTAATCAATGCTACACATGCGAATTGAAGGTGGGCCCATGTCTGTTGAATGTTCACACTACAGGGGGTAGCAGTGTTGACCGGGACACATACCCCTGTACTGGTCGCCTGTGACACCTGTGATATCATACCGCAATCCATGTGTTATGTTTGTCAACACACATGTCCAACAATAGCAATGCATACAAACATGGCAACAGGAGACACATGTGACATTTGTACCATGCATGCAGCAAACATGCATGTGCAGTGGCCGATGTCCGTAACATAGTTGCACCTACCTACGACATGCAGATGCAATACAGATCCATCATTGACATCTGTATATGGTGACATACAAACAGCACGTATGGAGGGATGTGTGTACATAACGTGGTGAACCAACTGTCTAGATGTATGTGAGCAGGGGGTGGCTCACAGTTGTGTCACACACCATCCTATCATGCAATGTGCTAACTGTACTCTATGTCGCTGTTACGTGACGGTGCTGACATAATGCATACAGAGCGGTCAGGTGTTAACAACTATATGTCATATGGCACCTGTAACACCTACAACCTCCCATGTGTATATAGCAGCACATTTGCCAGATATATCGTTGGTACACATAATGCAATCAATACCACTGCATGTCCAGCAAACGTGTCATCATATGGCTGGTGCATCATTCCCAGCACTGCCATGTGTGTCCGAATGTGTGACCAGGGATGCCACATATTGCGGGGAATATGTCCCAGTTGCTACACATCCCTGTACACCATTGTAGAGAACTGTACATACGTCAGTGTGGGAAGCATGACGTTCGCCGGTGATGTGCATCACACACATCGGCTGTCCGTATACACATGTGTGGTCACCACAGTGTGTGTGTGTCTGTATGTATGTCTGGTGCTTGGTGTGAGTGTGTATGCTAATATACGGTGGGAAATTATCACTGGCCCCACATGTTGACTAACCCGTAATGGTGATGCATTGCACAACCCTGTTGATACCATAGGTCCCAGCCATACTGGCTACCTGTGCATGTCCCTTCTCTGTGACACTTCATGTGGGTGCATAGTACTGTGAGGGTGATGACCACACAGGCAAGGGTCCCCAGCTGCACACTATGGGGTGTGTGTTATAGTGGTGTACACCCCGTGACTGTGGCCATGTTCACGTACTGTTACGGATCCTACTGCTGCACAGTGTGGCCTCCAGCTACCAAGTGACACCTCACATCATCATTGGCCAGGCCGCTATGTACAACCCCTGCACCATGTCACCATACCTGTAATGTGTCCTGCTATGTATGTCACGTCTCTGTCCAGTGTAGCCTGTGGCACCAACCACATGTGTCAGGTGCAGTATATGTGCGGACATCTGTGTCATGTTTGTGTGTCCAACAGTTAGGATGAGGGTACATGTAGCATGCTGATATTGCCAGACGTGCCTGTGTGTACTCCACAGTTACACGTGGGGGACTGCAAACACTGCTACCTGTAGGCACATGCAAGTACACCATAGGAGGGAACCAGGGTATCACAACCAACATGGTGCTAAAGATGTAACTGAGACACATACCATGAACACATCACAATGCATGATGCACCTGCACTACATGGTGCGACTGGTGCATGTCGACAGTACACAACCTATGTCACATACACAACTCAGTATTCACACACAACCACTGCAACATACACATCCCTCTCTATGCATACACAGGTATTACATACACCTCTCACTATGCTGTTCACCCTGTGCATCAGAATATTTGTGCATAACCCTGCACCGATGGTGTGGATGACAGGGATGCGGCACAAGCTTCATCATATGCACAGGGTGATATGTTTGCCAGGGGCATAGGCTGCACCAATGGATAACATCATGTGTGTGTGTAAGGGCCGGTGAGTTTACTGGACATATCTGTGAAGAATGCGTGTGGATGTTGTGGAGCCCTACAGTTGTGTTTGCTGTATGCGTGTATGTGTGTACACAGTTCTGCCATTTGTGATGCCTACACGGGGTATAATTGACAGCCCCAGATTTTACAGTGAAGGTTGTACAGCTCACTGTGTCCGTCCATGGCCATGTGACCTGTGCCTGCCTGGGGTTGCACGGGCACTACCAGATGGAGGTACAGAGTGGCTACTGTCTGACGACACATGTCCGCTGGAAACGTGTCCCTGCTGAGACCGTCCAGGGCCACATCCACGTGGCCTGCTGTGTCCTGGTGTTGACAGCGCAGCAGCAGCTGCACTGCTACTGCTACCGGCACTATGGGAGCGGACATGTGAGGTGGCATGGTCACGTCGACCTACACTAGGTGGTGTTGCTGGCCTACATCCATGTGGCCTGCACCTCACTCCTACCAGGTGTTCCAGCACAGACAGCTCCCGCTCGTGGATTGCCATGCCTTGGTCTAGGATTCTGACCATTCCACCTAGTCGCCTATCCAGAACATTAGTAATCTGCTGTTGAGCATTTGCCAATGCCTGGATGTTGTCATTTAGGGTATGGATAGCAGCTCTCTGCCCTTCTCTGTTCTGCCATTCAGCACGTGCCTGTGCTGCCATTACAGCCTGGAACATGCATCTGGTGATACCAGCTGCTGCGCTCTGTCCTGCAGGTGCATGTCTGCCAGAGGTCCTCCTATGAGCAGCACCGGCCACATGCCTGTGTGGCACATCTGCAGTCATTACACTGACACCATGGTGTGTAGACACACCTTTTGTAGCCACCACACATTCCTGTTCCATGCCAACAGATGCTGACTGTCCTTCCTCTATGGCCACCGGTGATGCGGTATGTGTTGGCAGCAGAACTGTGTGCGGGGAAGAGGAGGACATAGCTGGGATGGTAACCATTGGCACAGATTCAGCCCCTGACAACCCTGCCTGTACCTCATGCATATGTTCATCACCGCTAGTATCTGTAGGGACACTAACATCAGATGGACCGCAGGAGGGTAACGCACCTACATCACCTGTGAATGCAAAGAAATACTGTAAAGTACAATAGACACAGACACACACACACAGACACACACAGACACACACACACACACACACACACACACACACACACACACACACACACACACACACACACACACACACACACACAGACACACAGACACACAGACACACAGACACACACAGACACACAGACACACACAGACACACACACACACACACACACACACACACACACACACACACACACACACACACACACACACACACACACACACACACACACACACACACACAGACACACCATGCATGTGATTTGTCAGATGGCATGCAGCATGCCTGCGATAGAGCAGAGGGCATGCAGCTCAGACATTAATAGTGTTAGTAAGCATACCTCCCTGGGGTGCACACTACAGCAAGCAGGTGTCATATCAGTAGCCATGCAGTTCACACAATCATGGTAGTATGCATGCATCTCCATGATACACCATGTGGGCCAGAACAGGATAACGGTACACATGTCTGACGTGACCTTGACATGTAATTTGCTGACATGTGCATTAACATGCATACATGTTTGACACTATGGTGTTCTGACACATGTACAGCATCATAATGGGCTTCACATTGTAGTGTTGTTTGTATGCCCTACAGATAGAATGCATGTTTAGCAAATGTGCATGAGCACGGGAGGGTAGTGTAAGCCATCTACATTGCTATACAGTGTGAAGTACAGACACTGTGCCATTGCATGGCAACATGAGGCATGTATGTTGCTGTAGAATGCATAATATGTACACATTGCATAGCCATAACTGCAACACAGTCGTGATGTTCGACAGATTGTATATGGTAGACTTCAGTGACACCACCAGTAGCTGTGCACAGGCTTTTAGGTTGTCCACTGTATCACATCAACTGTATAATCGGTCAACTAAGGCTATAATTTGACCATGTGTGGACAATGTGCAACAGGGTGTATACACATCCCATGTACTGTGTGGCTACATGTCTCTGGCCATCCCCCATGGCCATGTGTGCACATATGGTGGCCAATTGTGTGTGATGGGCATCTTCTCTACATGTCTGTGTGGTCCCATATGACATACACCCATACATGTCAGATATGTCACATTCCACAGGTCTATGCAGACAATGAGTTGTATGTTTGGTATGTGGGATATAGGTCGTGTGATAGTGTGACAATATTGCAGACAGAACACTACATGTCTGGGACGTGTCAGGTGGCACATCACAATGTGTGCACCCAATGCAGGGGCATATGACACAATGGTGACACTTGTGGGCTGCCCATATCACAGCTCACTGTGTGGTACTGTATGCGTACCACACATGTTGTTCCAATGCATACTACATATGCCTCCATTGTAGAACACCTCCACCGTTGTATGCACAGCTGACCACACATATCGCAATGACAAGTACTGTGGTTTCAAGTCTGTGTATCATTACGTTTGCATATATTGCACATGGGTGGTGTGTGTGAATGCATGGTGGTGCGACCTGCATATCATGACTGGAACAAACATCAGGTGTGCAAGTGTTATCTGGCCACATGGCAAACAGATCTACACTGTAACATGCCTGATACTGATGACAGTCTCACCTGCAATGGACCCATGTCTGTGCGGCACACCAGAGGTACCTGTATAGGGGTGACACACCAGTATGAACATTATCCATGACTGTATGACAGCCACAGGTTGCACTGTGCATGTGCACACATTCACCTGTGTAATAGCATATAGTATGCACATGTGTGCATACACAACGTAGCATACTGTACTATGCAGCATGTGTGTCCACATACCTGGCATATGTTGTTACTTTACATTATGTACAGTGACACATGCAACTACATGGGATATAATAGCCATATGTGCATTACTGACTTACCAGGCAACTCCAGGCTCATTGGTTGGGAGACACCCACCTCCACGATGGCAGATAGTGTTTCTGGATGCTGTTCCCTGGGTGTCCCCAGACTGGCCAGTAGCTCCTCGGTGTGTGTGAGTAGGGGCTGGGTTGGTGGCCCACCACCTGTTCCACCTTGTTCCCTGGTGATTGCAGTGGCACACTGTTTAGCATGTCGTATCAGGTCCATGCAGTGTCTGCGCACCTGCTGGTAGCTGCAGTTATGGCCACCCACATCGTTCACCCTCCTGCGTAGATCCTGCCACAGGTCATCCTGCTGCTGGGCATGCTGTGGCACATGGCTGAACAACAAGTCATAGTTGTCATGGAGCTGTGGGATGAGGACATCATCCTCCTGGCGGGTGTATGCTGGGAGGCATGTACGGGGCATTATCTGTAAAACATAATGATGGTGACAGGTCACAGTTTCAGAGATGTACAGAGATACTGCTGCACATACATTTCTATAACATCTACTGCATCTGCACAGTTATCTTTGCAAAGCACCATGACACTGACACGACTGACGTGTTTGTGTCACACATGTCACACCCATTATGCATTGGATATCATCACCATATATGTGTGTCACCTCATTACAGTATTCATACTCCATGTAAATGCTGTCTTGCTGTGGGCATGTCTATTTGCCTGCACTTGTGTTCTTACCTATCTGCACATGCCTCGATGTGTCCACGGTACAACTGTTCACCTGGATGCTGTGTATATGTCACATATCAACACAGACACAGCCGGAATGGACTTGAGCAGTGACAATGCACACATACGCATGGACACCTGTACATGCATGTGTTTTGCCATATACATCTACACAGCACTGTACAACTGTTCAACATCCTGACACGGATCGCCTGTATTACACATGTGATAGACATGGGACAATGGATAGTCAGACGACATTTGCAGGGATGGTCATCAACCATAGCATGTGCGGGCACGGTTTCCACTCTGTTACAGACAGCCATTGTGCCACCGCAAGCTGCATCAGTGCCACATTACTGATTCAGTCAGTTGATAGTACATCTACCATGCGGCCATCACACCATGTATGACTGGGATGACATCTTCAGCTTTGATGGACAGGGTTGCATGGTATGGCAGGAGTATGTGTCACATATATGGCACAGGGATCTGTCCAGCCTGTGGCGATCCTAGTATTAGGATGGTGGCTGTCCATGACATATGTCATATAGATCAGGATATGGACATGTAGCATGTCCATCATCATGGTGTAGCAAATGTCCTTCTGCAAGGTAGACAGCATGCTGCATAGTGGAGGTGTGGATTGTGAAGGCTGTTATCGCACATCCATGCATAGCCATTACCCCTTACAGGTGGTATGTGATCCAATATTGGTCACCACAGTGCTGTATATGCCTGGTCAGTGATCTCCGTGCTCATGGATTGCACCCTGACATGACATGGGTACCTCAGATGACTACCTAAGGGGCCTGGAGACGTCACCATGTTGGGGGTGCACTGCACAGCACCATCCCTTACACAGTGTCCATAATGTTGACCACAGCCTAGGTAGCAGTTTATGGGTACAGAGATGTTCACCTAGCGGTGACACTGCTGGTATCATCCATCAGACTGTGCACATATGTGACACACCTCACACACACACAGCCCATTCTGTATGTTGTTCACAACACATTCACAGCCTTACATACACAGATGCCTAACATTTGTCTGTGTGGTATGGGCTACAATGAGGGTGGGGTACAACACATTAATCCTGTTCTACCGTATCTGGCACAGATGTGCTGTGCACATGTCACTCTTGCACCTTTTGTAGTTGTGGGTCTGTCAACAGGCCACTGGTGGAACACACCTGTGACATACAAAGGTATTTGTAATCAAATATCCGTGCTATCTTGTACATCTGTACTGCTAACATCTACAGTGCTAGTGGTTCATGGACATGCACACCATACTCAGCAGGGTTATAGTGCGGTGTCACCCTAAATGACTGTCATCATCACTTGTGGGTTGATATTATCCAACACCCTATCTGTATTGTATGGTCATGATAGGCACTTGTTCAGAACATGTGAGCATGTCATGAGCTACTGATTACTATAGCGCCCATTCCACACCATTTCCCACAGGTACACTGGCTGTCCTACACTTCCCAGCTTGCTTAAGGTACGACAGCTGTTGTACACACGCACATATCCTGTGGGACATGGTTGTATATGCAGGCATGTCCAACTGTCACATACCAGTGCTACTGCCTATCTATATGAGGGATATGTCGTACATGTGGCAATAGAGCAATTGTCTCATATACACATTCAATGCTCACTTCCCAACATACGGCACTACAGCCTGTGGGGGATGCACGTCTGCAGGCATGCTGGGCCCATAGCTCTCAGGTGTACCTCATTACAGGGAACGTACCTCATTTGGGGTTCTAAAAGGTGCATGTTCCTCAAGGTTCCACATTGGAAGGGTCTGTCACACATTCATTGTTGTACATAGTTTACCTGCTAGCCATGGCTAGATAGATGAGAATCATATTAATTCATTGGAATATCTGTTTTATACGTAAGACCAGCCTATTTTAGCCATCATATGCCCTTCCTAGTTGACGCTGTTAGTAAGCCAGTTGTAAGTGTTCCACGTTTCGCCCATTTGTCACACTGTATGAGGGCTAATGTTCCTCATTTTGGGGACAGGAGGCTGACAGCTATGGCTGGGGGTAATGCTGTCGCCAACCCTGACTGCACCTGACAGTCATTTGGGGATGTTTAACATTCGCAACACACCCCACCCATCACATAGTCTCACATAATCTACACCACTGGCCACACCTATGAGGACAACCTGTGCAGTACATCTCCATACTCACTGTAGGCACCAGAGGTAGCCCCCATCATGGAAGACAACATCACCAGCTTATAGCCTACAGACTCATGTGTGCCCACCACATACAGCCAATAGTGTGTTATAACATTCACAACACACCAGTCATAACTGACTCTGTAGGGTGTCACACTGCAGTTCCACACAGCAGGCTACACAAGGCATTAGTCACTTACATCTTGCTGTCGGGTAACTGCTTCTGCAACATAACCTATGCACCCATGCCACACCTCACCAGTTACGATATGTCTGTCATTCGCCATGTTAGTGTGACTGTCCTGTGATGCCACTTCACAGACTACATGTGCAGGGACATGCAATAGCTCACCAGTCTTATAGCCCTGAGGGTGTGGGCCTAGCCCTGGGGAGCATTTTGCATTCGTCCGGACACGATATCACTGTACAGTAACCGACTGTGTCATTGCAACAGTTGCCTATGCTCCTATTGTCATTCCACAGGCATGTGGTATCTGTCCACTATGACTGTCCTGGTCAAACACAATGCTGTGGCACAGATGACTTGCACCTGTCAGCCCTGGGAGTACAGCTCACATGCTAGGCTCTTGCTGCTTCTATACTGCCTGTCCTGCACAGTTTCCAATAACTGTCACCAGCAGGGCGGTAACTGGCATGCGCGACATGGGGTCATGTGACACATTGCTTGCATCTTCCCCTGTGACGCACGCAGGCAAGGCACACCTTATAATGCACCACTCCAACATCTCTGCAGTGACTGGGACCTGCCTGTAGGCTCTGCAGAGCACACCTGCAATGACAGGTTATAGACGGACCATACCTTCCAGGCACATACCTGGACCGGCACACCCACAGCTGAGGGGTTCCCATATCCCACTATGTTTTGCACACATCCTGGCAAGTTGCTTAGCACAATGCATCAGAGGTGCTCCATGTGCAACTAACTGTGTCCAGGACTGCTATACACATTGTAACAAGCGACAGAGTCAACATCATACCCCACGGGTAACATACCTTCTATGGTGGTATAGTGGACAGTGGGCCTCAGCTACTACTGATGTGAGACTGACGCTACCCCACACTTCACTGGGATAGCCACTCATGTACCGACACATCCATGAGTCATACCCTCCACTCTGCTGTATCAAAACATACACACCACCTCCAAGACCTACATTACCCTTGGCATGAACACTACCACCATGTGACTGGTGTTACACACCTGGGGTTATCCCCTCATTGGTGGATTCTGAACATATGCTAATCTACCGTGTTAGCCACATCCCGGAAACACATCTGTCACAGCATACACAGTACATGTGTACTACTACACCTACTACAGACGTCTGCTGACAGCGGTTGTTAACATCATGACACCCGTGCAGATGGACAATGCACATACAAATGCTGACACATACCCCAGTGCACTTAATTAGCATGTACACAACTGCATGGATCATGCTATTCCATACAGAGCCCTGATGGTACACACCAGATAACAGACGCCACTCTGGTGGTCATGTTCCACGGACATATGATGTACAACAACAGGTGTAGGCTGTTGCACAGTGGTGTACATTCCCTTGTGTGGGGTGGTTCACTGGTCAGCCGTGGTGGGGCCACAGGGTCCCTCATCACATACTCCAAGACTAGCTATGTAAACATGACTGCCACACATTCCGGGGTGTACCACCAGGCATTATGGTGGTATGTCAGTATTCGATGGCAACACCCACATCTGCTGTCACATACAACAGTCACTCAGGAACATTGCAGGCCCAGGTATTGTTGGCAACATGCTGGACGATGGATTCAATGCTGACAGTACACCCTCTCACTCACTACAGGGCTGCAATCCATACATGAACATTGTGGTGTCCCTGTGGTCACACCTACACAGTACTGACCTACACTCTATGTGTCCTGGGAAACTGGCCCCATGTCACCTTCCAACGTCCCAGGCTGTGATGTCCACCAACCACCGAATTACATCTCACCACTAGGCCACCATATTCAGTAATAGCCTTGTTTCAGACATTGTAGACCCTGAATGGCACACAGCAGCATTTATCACACTACACACAGGTGGCATCGCATTGCACGAGTGGGTCTATAGTCCTACACACCTGATTGGACTGTTCTGCGTGGCTATGGGGCACATCATCAAGGACGTCATTCTCAGAGACATTGTTGGTCTCCCTTCCTCTGCTGCCACCCAGGTTGGGCTTGCTAAGGCCAGAGCATGGCCCCTACACATGGTGGACTCCTTTCATACAGTTACCAGGGCAGTTGCTGATGGTACGGGAGTCCACACATCCTACATTGTCCTCTCATTGCCTTTCAGCATCATTCCCCATTCTGGTATTGACAACATACACATCCACCTGCACATCATACCCTGTGTCTCAGGATGTTATGCTATGTGGCTCATGGACAGGACACACAGTGAGGCCAGCATACCATAGTACCTACTACATGTCAGGTACTTTGGCATACCACAGTCCTCAGTCATAGGGCCCCTCATGTTAAGTATATGCTTCCCTGCAGAACAGGCTGGCACAAGGGACTTTTCCTGCCTAGCTTTAGAACCCCAACATACCAAGTGCCATGATTGCTCCACCAGCTGATACTGACTCCAACCATACGGATGTCACTGTGACAGATACATAATATGACTATCATGGCATCAAGCTGCATGACACAAGGTGCATGCACATCACCTTTGCATTACACCATTCACCCACTGACTATCAAATGGATGGTGGTCCCCTACATACATATCACATTGTACATGTTTGCAGTACACACATATGTCGCACCCACTCCTGTGGTTACCGTATTTCCACTGTGGTGTGGATATCCTCCTATGTGGCCACACCTATCTGTACTGGGTGTGTAACTCATACATAGGCACCCATTGTACCTCTGAACTCAAGACATCTACACACATTCAAGGGTGCACCACCCCATTTAGGGTGTACCTTACACAACAGCTACAGCTTTACATGCCACAACATTAACACGCCATGACATTTACTGAGCTCCGACAGTTTCAATATGCGGCTGCACTACGGACACCACATCTGTACACATTTGCATACTACATACTCAGGGGTGACCTCTGCTGATCAGACAGGGTCCATGTCCACAACATTATGGATGGATATACTCCTCATACGCAACATAAGCAGAGGCCACTGTGAACAACATGTTCATGGATATGTGCACACATGCCACAATGAGTGGGATGTGCTTCTGGGTTACATTCCCAAACCGGACACTCACCATGCTGTGGAACATAAGTCCTCTGTACATCACGCAGGGACACTCAGTAGCACTGTTCATGTGATACCTCCCTTGGTGGTTGGGAGACACATGTAGGACTGGGATCACTGCAGTGACTGTACTGTGCAGTGGTGCAGGTGACACCTGGCTCTGCTCTTCACAGGGCACTACCCTGGAGAGGTGCCACTAGTGTGAACACTGTAGTTGTGCTTACACATGGACTTGACAGACTGCATAGTACCCCACTATGCACCTGTGTAGCTATTACTTGTCCTTTGTGCATGGTTACTTGGTAGCCCTTTCATTTAGATTAGCTATCATGCTATTACTATGTCCCATACCTACAGGCCATATGTATCCTGTTATTGTACATACCAATAGACGATACCTGTGGTATGCATGATATGCCTGTTATGCTGTGTTGAATATCTGTCATATCTACCTATAATACTATACATTACACATATTTCACATTGTATCCCATAATGCAAAGCATTCTTGCTCAGCGGGACACCTTACATATGTCATTAACGTTATTTGCCCATACACATGCGTGCTGTGACAGTATATCAACATATACTATCCCCTGCTATGGCACGTCCTTGTTGGACATACCCTACCACTGATGGCGGATTGTATGGCATTGTTCTGTTTAATGGCCTCATGTAGCATCCCTTCTGGTGTCTGTGCTATGTAACTTGTGTCCCACTGCTGGACGCACAGATTCTACAAGCATTAGTATGCTCAGCAAGACATCACTACATAAATACCTTTCCCCACTTTATGCATTGCGGACACATTTAATTAATGCAAACCAGGCTATACATACTGTAAAACTAATTAATACAGATCATGCTATACATAGCCTTACATATCGGGCAATCTACATATCTTGTCGTCATTACGGCATTTCGTTTCTATCTCTCTCACAGTGTTTCAACTGTTTTTCGGTAAGAGCATACGGTTTGAATGTCTGGCAAGTCATCCTTATATACGTCGATACCTGAAACATGTGGATTCTTCCCGCCAATTGGTGTTCCTGAGTGACTAATTACTTGCATATCAGCTGTGCAGCTACTCCATTCACCAATTACGTGGCGACAGTGGGGTATAATTGGATTCTCCACTTGGGCGTTGCCTATTTGCCCTACCTTCGGGGAGACGGCCTATATTTTGTTTTGTTATGAGTAACTGCAACTGCTATGCATGGAGACAAGTATAGTTTGGATTCATGTCCCCCGTGGATTGTGTGTGACAGGTAGAGTATTTGGTTCAACATGTGGGTGTACCTGTCATCCCGACGTCTGATAACGGAGTATTGCAATCAATACCTGTAACATGGCTGTTTGTTCCATTATACAACGCCTGCATTTTTGCATGTCACCTTTAATTGTGTCTCTCACACGGTATGTTGAGGGTTCTGCAGATGTAATTGACTGACTGGATGTTTGTGCTGCTATTACAGTTTGTATTGCTTTAGTTTCTAGTGTGGGGGATGTTGGTGGTTGTACGTAACATATACGGTTTGTGGGCCTTGCATTTCTACATAATCCATATATATGTGTGTGTGGGCTCCGTCCCTGATTAGAGAGCTAACAGTTAGTAGACTTATGTTACGGGATTGTACATTGGGCCGTTGTTAATTGGTTTCTATATCATCTGCAGGTGAGCTTGCTACTTGTATACCTCCGTAATTACAGCGATATATCAGGGGATATGTGTAGGTGACAGCTATCCCTTGTATTTCTGTCCCAGATATTTGCAGTCATTGTGGTTGTGTTGTTAAAAGAGCCTGTTTGCCATGGGTTGCCACCTTATCATATGGTCATTGTTGGACACTTGCGGGACACAAAACGGTGTTTACAGGCCAACACGTAGCCACGGTCAGTACACAGGTAGCACATACTTTTATCCTCACTACATACCTATTGTTGTGTGACTTTGGATACTTATCATATTGCATGTAACATTTAAGTTTCTTACATACAGGCATAACTATTAAATACGACTGCTACATTATATATGGGACATATCTATGTCCTACCATCTCGGACATTTGCCCTTTGTACTGTTTTATGTCAGGACACACCTGCCCAGGGTGGGGATGTCCCTCCTACTGTGGTACAGGTAGTAACCGTATGCCTATGGCTACCTATACCCACACCTACCATACTGGTCTGCCTCTGACTTGGCACCAACATACACATGTTGCGGACACACACACACATTACAGTCACACAGAAACACACACGGCACCCTCGATGCACACTTACACAGACTACGGCACTCACAGACACAGTTGAACACAGTACCTACGTGGACCGCGACACCGTCAGCGGTGACTAACCGTCCCTTCATATCATCATACTATTACTCGTGGATGTACTGTGCCGGTACTGTGTTCTATCGGTATTTTCAGCCTCGTGGTCACGCATGTCGGTATGTTACACATTCCATGGTTGGCGGTATCGTATTTATTTGTACCTCCATGATGTTATGAATGTCGTTGGACTATCTATCATATTTGCAGATATCGCTGAATCCTGGCGGGGAACGTGACAGGCACACAGCACCACCATATGCTGTAAGACTCATGTACTGTTCAGGTGTTGGCATTCCGTGTTGCACTGGCTGTTGTGTTTATAATGTTTGAGGGCTGCCTATGTAGGAGTCACACATTGGGCCACCTATACATTACAATTTACAGGTGGTCATGTTTGTGTGCCATCCATTTTACTGTGTGTGCAGGTGGGGAGGTGTCAGTCCGTAGGGGCCTACATGGTCAGAGTATGTGCTATACGTTCCCTCTTTGCCAAGGCGTAGGCATATTGGGCACGCCTCCATCTGCCTACTGGGGCTGGCACAGTGTGTTCATGGTCTGAATCCCTCTGTGCCTGTACTGGCCTTGGCAATTGCGGTGGGCTATGAGGGCCTTCACCATTTTGTCCCTGCTGCAGCTGCTTCCGCAGGATCATATTATGTAGCATGGCACATACTATGATGATGTGGGCACACGTGCATGGAGAGTACTGCAAGGCTCCACCAGATGTATCCAAGCACCGGAACTGTGATTTCAGCATCCAGAACACACGCTCTATGATGATTCTGGTGTGTGCATGTGCCTCATTATGGCGTTCTTGCATGGGTGTGTGTGCATTTCTGATGGGAGTCATCATCCACGGCTCCAGTGCATAGCCAGCATCCCCCATGAAATGGCCATGTGGGATGTCCCCCCTGACAAATACCTGATACAGCTGTGAGGCATGCCAGATATGGGAGTCATGGTAGCTTCCAGGGCTGCCAGCACACACATCCATGATAATGCCCTGGGCATTGCACACAACCTGGCAGTTGATGGAGTGGAATCCCTTGCGGTTTATGTAGCGCATACCCTGCTCACCGGGTGGTGACTTGATTTGTATGTGCATGCAGTCTATCGCACCCAGTACCTCCGGGTATTGTGCCACACGGTGGAAGTGACGCATATTGCTGACCAACTCCTCCTGAGTTCTGGGGAAGTATATCTGCTTATTAGCATGTGGTATCATGGCATCCAGGAACTGGTGTAGTACCCTGGATGCTGATGCCTGTGAGATACCCATTATATCTCCAGTTGGCCTTTGAAAGGTACCTGTGGCCAGTATTCGAAGGCTTACACATACCTTCGTGTCCACTGGTATGGGTTCCCCTCTGTTGTTTATGGTTCTCAGGCGTGGCCGGCACAGCTCCACTATTTGCTGTAAGATGTCCCTGTCCACCCTGTAATGCCCTACTATCTCCAGGTCATGCAGCCCCTGGTAAGTTACCCTTGGTCTGAACACTCTCCTTCTCCTCCGAGGCCTGTGGTGGTTGTCGGCATCATCCTCCACAACACCGTCAGTCTATAACACATGCTGATGAATCACAGCTATGGCAGCTCCCAACATGTACATTTTAAAAGTTCCCCGTGTGTTTACACCTATGGTTTGGTATTTGGGAATACACAGGTGTGTGTTGGGTGCTTACACACTTTATACTATTGTGCTGTGAGCACTGGTGATGTCATAGGGTGTGTATGTACGTCCGTAGCTACAGGTTAAGTTATGTGTTTTACTGCCGGAACTACTATTGTGGTGCCTTTGGTGTTGAATTACATTTGCCTGCCGTGGATTACCTCTTGACCTTCCCTTTATATTTCTGCGTGTTGCACCTACCATTTTCTGGCATGCATCCTGCAGCCTACTTTCATTTGTGCTTTCCTGGACCTGGCATATCTTGCGTTATGTGTGCTACTGCTGGTCTGCTGTTGGTTTGCTTTGCTCTGCTGTGTCAGGTCTCCTATCTTTGCAAACCAATACCTCCCTTCCTTTCTTTGCATTCACATGCCTCCCCTATCCTGTTTTGCAGGTTTCTGCAAGCGGACTTGTCAGCTGCCGTCGATTGGCCTTCGTGGGTTGATTGGTGTTGATTGCTCATTAGTACTCCAATTACCCTACTTCCGCATTTCCTTTTCTTCCCCTGACCTTCCTGTTTCTGCTATTGTTTGCAGCGCGTGCATCCGATTAGTGGGTTTCGGGCACCTTTTTATCCTCGTACACATGCGCTTTTGGCCACCATGTGTGCTCTCAGCTAAACGATTCCTGCCCACCCCTATCCTGCAGCTTTGCTTAGCAATGGACAGGCCAGATTTGCAATGCTCCAATGTGCTTAGTGGTACAGTGGTACACCCCTCTGCTGATGTCATGTATCTCCTCTGAGCCACTCCTCGGTGTTATACCGCTGCACCGTATGGTACAACCTTCCTCCAGTGGGACATTTGCGATTCAGTATTATCTGCCTCATTTGCATGGCATTGACTACTAATTCATAGTTACCGCGCCGAACACTATCGCAAGCCCTTAGCAACCCTTGCACCTTGGTTGTGGTGTTCCATGCCTATCATTGTGTGTTATGCTGTAAACCTGATTTCTATTACATTGTGATTTTATGACATTTTTATATTATTTCTTAATGTTACAGCTTCCACACACATGCCCTGCGGTTCTGCTGTGCGTTAATGTGGACATGACATTAAATGTTGTTATTTACGTGTTATGTCTTATGCCATTGGCTGTGTATTTCTCCATTGGCATATGTTCACGTTGTGATACCTGGGTCTGGCCCTCTTCCATAGCTCCAATGTTATGTTTAGGAAAATGTAAACCGTGTTTTTTGGTTTACATTTCCGTGGGCTTACGCTACGCCTGCACCACTTCATGAATCACTATATGCCTTCATTTGCATGGTGCAACACTGCACATGGGGTGATTTGCATACCTACGCCGGGGGCTGCGCAGATCTGGCGTATACCGGTAGTGCACGTGGAATTGGATCGTACCTGAATCGCTCGGCGGCCATATTTGGCGTTATAACGCCTACGCTATGCGTGCGCCTGGCGCAAGCTTCATGAATCCCGGGGATTGTTTTTAACATCCACTGTAAGCCATCAGCATCTCTGAAATATAAGCCTTTTTCTTCTAAGGGGGTACAATGTATCCTGAATTGTGATCAGATTGAACTGAATAGCTCTAAAGCTGTGGTGGTGGTCAGCCATGGCATGGGGTCAATCTAAACATTGAGCAGGATGTTGAGATTTGGTAACTTATTTTTAAGAAAAAAAATTACTTCAGTTACTGGAGCTTTTTTATATGTTCTGAATGACCAAATTGATTTAATCGGTGAATAGTCGCTATATCTTTAGGGAGTATTTAACTGTGAAAGAATCTATTACTATGCTGGTCATTATTAGGTCAAGCGTGGAGCTAGAGACAGTTATTGTATCAGGCTGAGTAGGGGGCTGTATTATCTGAGCTGGGCAAAATTGCTGCAATACTTTTTCATAACCATAAATCATTCCCAGTAGCAGTAATACTTAAATCATAAAGAATTATTGCTATGCACTGGTATGTATTCCTTTAGGGAACATGTTTTGTAATGTTTTATACAGAATAGAGTCAGAGAAGGGTGGGAGAGTACAAACTGTTGCAATCTGCATAATAGTATGCCTACATATGTGAGAGCACTCAGTTGGGACTCTTATCATCTGGAGTATGAGAATGAATGCAATCCACAATAGTAATTAAGGCAATCCTGTTGATTAAAATTAAAATGCATCCATTGTGTGCAAGAATTATTGAAAAAATATCATTTGCTTGTAATATTTCCATAACTGTTTATTTTGCTGAAATAACTTACTATCCAAAATATTGGCTTTAGTTTTCTTAACTCCTATTAACTTGATTATTTTTTCCTACCTGCACCCAAAATTTCAAAAGATCCAAAACACACATAACTAGAGTTTGTCCATCAGCTTCATCTAAATTGTTTGATAGAATACAATATTCTATGTCACTTTTAAATCCTACTCTAAAATATGCATAACTCCTTTCCTTACATATATGCACCTGTACAGTTTTCAATATATTGAGAAATATTCTTCTTTCTCATTCTTATGTAGCTATTTAAATCCCTCATCATTATTATAGACCCGTTAACCGATACATATGTAATTATTTTTCAGACAATTCTTCATTCGTTTTTGCCACAGTAAAAGCATAGAAACATAATTCCATCTGCATTATCATTTATCATTGCATCTAACAAAATAACTCTTCATGATACTATCAAAATCAAGTCTATCTGCTGCTTTAACTTTTCTCCGACTATACCAATTGCATTTTCTCTTATAATGTTTCCCCTTGCATCTCTATCTGAATATTATCCATCTCCTGCCTCGTTTCTTCTCCCTCTTCTTCAGTATTATTGCCATGTACTTCATCATCACTTTATTCGACCATCATATTAATAACAAACTTTTCACCTTTCCCCACACCCATTCTCTATTAGGTCCCCAGTATCTTGTCTTTCATCACAACTTAATCAAAAATTATGTTTTGTTAACATTTTCTGCAGCCTTACATTTTTGTAGTATATGCCTCCTTTCCCAAAATTGCTGACATCTCCTTTTTCAACAGACATTAATTAGATGAGTACTTTCCCCACAGAAATAACACACATTTGATTGTCTCCAGTACCTGAGCATACTTTTGCAACCTATGATGAAAGCAATGTCTGGCAAATTTAAAACTTTTTTTTCATTTTTCTGTTTGAAAAATAACTTCCCTTTCCTATCCACCATTGCACACATTTCAGTCATTTCTATCATCCCTTGTCTTTTAAACATGTATAACCTCATTACACTTTCATCTAAAAAATGTTTTTGTATCATGATTATTAGTTTCATCAGATCTAAACTGTGTGTTAATATTTTAACACAAAATATTAATTACTAAGAATTTCTTACTGACTTACTTGCAATTTGCAACATTGGCTCTGTATGATTATTTGCAAGCCGTTTACTTCCATCCTTTCAATTCTCATTACATCCCACAATGCTTGCATAAGTCCTTGTTTGTTTTTTGTTTGCAGACATTCTAACTGCTTCTATTGCACATCAGTAATCAGGCCTTTCTACTCTGAGTCCTCCTGAGAAGGTATGTCTACAGCATGTCCCACTAATGCAGATAAATACTCACTGGGATCTAGAAGTTCTAATGTGCAACCATCATCTATTGCTCTTGGATGGATTTCAACAACTTGGATTGTCTTCTTTTGGCTAGAAACCAAAATCCAGAGATAGGCGACTCATCCTTGCTATTCTGCATTCTTGGCTCATCTACCAGAGTGACAACACTTTTTAGTGTATTGTCACTGAATTTGTAACCATCTGTGACACTTTGACGCTTGAAGTAAACTCCACTGATGATAACTCCATCCTGCCATCCTTTCCAGCAGCATCCAGAATGCGAATAGGAATCTTAGTCAGAATCATGTGCAGTTAATTTACCTTGTGCCCTGGCCAAATTTCCCCTTGTCAGTGTAACTAGGACACTAGGTCTACCCCAAAAAGAGGCCATTAAAAGGAAACAGTACAGGAATATCTGCACATATATTGTAGATAATGATAAGATAAGATAAGATAAGATAAGATAGGTTAAAATAGGAGCATAATCAGTGCATATCCTTAATGAATTATTCATATCCTACAAGATCTGTTCTATTACTGCCACCACACCCTCCTCAAAAGAGATGAGATATATATTTTTAATTATTTTGTATTTATTTTATTTATTTTACATTTGCTAACTGGGTGAGTCCGACTGGATACAGGTCATTTTTAACATTAAAAGCCATTACTTGTGACATTCATTACAGGCAGACTAATATTGTGAAACTAAGTGACACATATTGTATACAGTTTGAGTAATTATGAGAGCAACAGGTAAGACAGTGTAAACACATTCATAATTATAAGGAGCAATACATGGAATTAATTACAGCAGCTACTAGAGAAATGGATGAGTAATTAGTAATGCTCTCTTAACATGCCAGAAAACATTTCCTATCCTGTAGTAATATTAGGACTATGGGTAGGCTGAGAAGGTAACATATTTTAATGAGGTGCAGAGATATTAGCTACATACTAGAGTGTTATCCAGGGGTGAGACAGGAGCAAAGCTTGTTGTTCATGAACTGAGTTCTAAGGAGTTTCTTAAATTGAGTGATGGAGTTGTTGGATGTTAAGTGGGCAGGAAGGGAGTTCCAGACTTTAGAGATTGAGTGGCTGTAGACAGATTGTCCTGCCTCATTGTTAAATTTGGTGACCTGTAGGCAATTTTGGGTGCTAGATCTTAAGGTTCTAGTAGTGTTATTCAAAATAACTTACTGTACTAGTATACTCCATGGCCTAACAGCCATATAGGACTACATACAGAATAATAAACAGTTCATTTATGGAAATTACTGCAGCAGAGTATTACAGATTCTTCAAATTATTGTCCAACAGTGTGTGGTACAGATCATGGGTCATCACATGCATTGCTGTTGGTTGTATCTAAATACATTTTTCTTCACGTCATGCTTATTTTTCTGCCTGCTTTCTTGAGCAAAAGACATTTTGTCACCATCTATGCATCCTTTCTGTTTTTTACTTAGACAGCACACAATTTGCTTTGGAGTACTATTACTATGATACTTAATTTAACATTTGCATATACTTGATAATGGGTTTGCATGTGAACATGGTCATAATAATCTCTTGAAAGATAAATAAATAAATAAATAAATAAATAAATAAATAAATACATAAGATATACTTAATGAACAATGAAGGCATTGATATTGTTGCTTTGTCAATCAAAGTCCACTCCTGGATACAGCTGTGTAAATAACCATCAGATTTTAAATAAACATCCTCTTCAACATGAAGATGCATTATTCTGTCAGTGCTCACATGTTGAATAGGGTCAGTATAAAGAATGTATTGCTTGACATCCCAATATGCACATTTGCACATTCATATAGTCCTGTGAAGACCTAATTTTCAGAAAGATTATTTTAACTTGGACTTACAGTATCTTATTCTCCTTATAACTTTTCCTTTAGCTGGCTGTTGGGCATCTTAAATCGATGGCTGGAGGCACAGCTTCCATTTCGTTACAACCACCTTCTTGGTCAAGAGCAAAACAATGCTATTTAGCAACTGGAAAAACAAAAGCAATTTGGTGTCCCCCACAGAGTTTTGCTTGCTTGAGACTTTTTCAGTGAACAGAAGTACATGTTTTACCATATCATTTACCTGGATTATTCATGTTTCTATAGTTGCATACTTTTCTGTGATTGATCATTTCTCCATTGCGTCGTCAGATCCTTGTGAGGCAATGTTTGTTTAGTGGAAGTTGTAGATATGTTTCTAAAAGATACTTGCTTCTTTTGCTGATATGTTTCTAAAAGATACTTGCTTCTTTCGCTGCTTGGTGTTGCTAATGAATTCAGAAAAAAAAGAAATAATTGTAGAAAAATGTGAAAGCATTAGTAGTGCTAAATATTTCAGAGGTTGTTATTTAGAATGCCGTAATACTTTAATAAAATCATATTTTTTGAAGGTGTTTTAAAGCACATAAAATTAAAAGTCCAAATCCTTTGAGTTTATAGTAGCATCATAAAACAGATTAGATGGTGTTATGGTCAATAAAGCTGCTTGGCAGAATTCCTGTTTCAGTGATATACTTTAGGTTATTTGCTAGTATCCAGTCTAAGATACATTATTTTCACGTGGATTTCTCGGTTCTAGTTTGGCATTACATTAGTTGCTTATAGGGACCAGCAGGATCTTATTTCAAAGACTCCATGATAGGTGCACATCATTGTTGGTTTATTTTTTGATAAGTAGGTTGATTGCTTTAGGACATGGGCTGCTCTGACCTGACAAACATTCCTGGATATCTAACAAACTGAAACACCTTTTCAATTCACATGATGAAGCATGGCACTGTTGGAAATGCAACCACTCCACAGATTCCTGAGCAAATACACCTCACTATGCAAACAAGCCAAGCAAACCATTCAAAAACACAAAAACAACCACTATCAAAACAAACAAATCATTCAAATCCAAAAAGACTTTGGAGAGAATTCAACCTATTGACACAATGCAACTCCACTCTCTGAACCTCTTTAATGCCACCACAAGAAAACTGTCATGTACAGACTTCCTCAATCAGTTCAGCAACCTACAACACATCAAAAAAAAAAAAAAAAAAAAAAAAAAAAACTACCACTCCAACTACCATCCCCCTACCTTTACATTCTATTATTCCACTTCAAAAATAATAGAACTAAAGAGAGAGAAACACAAACTGACCAAATTCAAATAGGTATACCCCAGGCTCAGCTAACCTAGCCCCTTGGTTCATTCACATTTGTGAGGACTTCATTACCCACCCTCTCACTCACATATACAACCTCTGCTTATCAAATAAGATTATGCCTCAGATATGAAAAACAGCATCAGTCACTCCTAGTCCAAAAAGCCAACTACTGCTTTGTAATGAACTATTCATTCTCACTACTTCCCAATTTAGGTAAAATACTAGAAAACAGTTATCTACAGCTAACTTACTGCTTATTTACATCAATACAATCTTCTATCCAGCAAATAACATGGATTCTGGTCTGGGCTCAGCACAGTAACAGCTCTTTACTATTTCACAAATGGCATCTTATCCAATATGGACAAAGGCAACCAGACAGAAGTTGTCAATATATTCGATATGGACAAAGGTAACTAGACAGAAGCTGTCCTTATTGACCTCACAAAAGCATATGATCTAATTGACTATAACTTCATATTTGAAAAATTAACTGAAATATGCATAAGTGAGGATGCAAAATCTTGGTGTGTGGATGGAAGTAGGCACCAAAACTTCTGAAACAGCTCATTTTATAAAAGGAGTCCCACATGGTTCCACTTTTGCCTCTCTGCTATTTTTTTATATTTATCAACAAAATCACATTTGATCATCTTCAAATAACTTTAATTGTTTATGCAATGACATTCTGTTATAAAAACTCAACTCTAAGATGACCCCCAAACATTAAACCAACATCTAATAGAGCAGAAACATATAATCAGTCCCTCAGAAACAAAATCAATGCTATTGAGAACCAACCAAAAATAGCCCAAGAACCAAGCTTACTTAATATTAAAGATGTTAACAATACCTCCATATAAACTACCACATCCTTTAAATACTTTAGCATTTGGTTTGCCCAATCTGTTAACTTTCAACTACACATTCAAAACACATGTAAAATTATAAACACACTACAGGGCAAATAAGCAAAGGAATAATGTTATTTCACCTCAGATTTGTATACCTGTAATAGCTACACCCTCACAGAAAATTAACACCACCATGCAAATCATCTCCAATAAAATTTGCTAGCTAATTACTAACTCTGCCATTAATGAACACTGCTGCCTAACTCTCATCAAAATTGTATGGTTCCCAGTACATTTGAGTGCCACTTCTTACTAGCATCACTAATTCACAAAACTCTTTCTCCTAAGACATTTTCCTTTTTAGGTCATAAATGTTTCACCAAAACCACCACATATAATCTCAGGGGTATCTCTGAATCTCAACCAACCCCTATTAACTCCAAAAACTAAACATCATTGCACTGACCATGCATTCTCCATCCTAGCACCTAAGCTATTGGACTCCATTCCTCTCTCAATCAGAGACATCCAAAAGTACTTGGATTTCAGACAACAGCCCAGGAGACAGCTTTCCACCCAAAGTGAAGTACACTCACACAGGTCATGTTACATGAACTCTGAAGCTCACTTAAACTGGTTTATTTCTATTTTATCCTACCATATATCATCTTGCCATCCCCTCACTTACTGCCTCTCACACCATCCTACCTCACTCTTTTCTTTGTATCTCTCACACTTCCTCTGCTTTCTACTCCTCTTCCCTCTGCATGCTTCTCCCAGCATTTCTTGGTTTTCTCACCATGGTATTGTCACTTGCCTCTTCTAATGTTTTCATACATCTCTAAATAATGATATGCCGGTATTCCTGTAGCATAAGCCATCTCAGTCATTATGGCTGCATCTTAACAAAAAAGAAGCTCCATTAAAAATAAATCAATTTTTCTATCATTTTTTTGACATTGTAAACTGCTTCTTGAACTAAATGTTGTAGCATATTCTTGCATGTGCAAATATGTTTTGTTCATTTCTTATGTGATTCTTTTCACCCTGGCTGTGTCTACAAATGGCCCTTTGAGATCAGTGTACTACCCCAGTAAACAAATATAAATAAACAAACAAATAAATAAATAAATACATGCTTTTATTTAAAACAATACTACAGGTGCTATAAAAGTCTTAGTTCAGAGAGCACAGATAGGAAGAAACCATTAATTAATTGTGTTAAGACTTTATACAAGATTGACGGCCCAGATTACCAACGTGTATCACACAGAATACATACCTCGACAAGAAGTAGAAAAATGTGCATTGCATTGTGGGTTCAGAATTGTAGCACTGTAGTAATGTTTACCTTTATGATGATATGAGTTTTTGAATGTCAGATAGTATAAGAAAGAAAGCACAAATTCTTTACTAACTCCTCCATCCACCTGAGAATGTGCCCCATACATGGACAAACGATCATCTTATTACAGGATGGAGTAATTTCCTTTGAAGAACTAATAGTGAATCAGGGGGAGCCAATAAAGCCTACTCAATAATTTTGACCATGTGCATGCTGAAGCACAACGAGCATATGGCCACGAAAAGTTTTACATTCGGTAAACTCTGCATAGCAGTGCACACTCATGTGCAAACAAGGAAACTTTTGTGGCATGCAAATTACAGCATAAGTAGTTGAATTTTATGCTAATGAAGCAAACCAATATAGTGGAGCAATTCAACAACCTAAAATCACAGTAACAAATATAAAAATACATTTTTAAGTGTCATGATACGAGTGCAACTTCACTCCCCACCTCCAAATGAAGAATATACTCATAAGTAATGCAGGCTGCTAAAATGTTTAAATATCATGAAACAAACTATTATACTATAATGTAAGTATATGCAGGATCTAGCTGATGGATTGCAGTCCCATTTTATTAAAATATGTATTCCTCTGTTACAACATTGGACTTCATGCAGTTTCCCTGCCTATACGGTTACTAACCATGTAGATACTAGGCTGTCAGCATGGTGAAGATGCAAATCACATTAAAACTCATTAGAATTGTTGAATCTCAAAAAAGAGTAACTGTGTAGGGATGTTCAGTTTGTGTAGGCACTTCCACAGTGTTCATGTTGAATTCTTGGCAATAATGAATGCTGACATCGGGTGGGTGTGTCAGGTTGCACTTGCAGAGGTGAACATTTAGGGCCATGAAGGGTGAAAGTGCATGCATGCAGTGCACAATTCCCAAGTTCTGTGTCATCCTCATTATTTGGTTGTTAAAATGTGTGACCCATGTCTTGTTTTATTTATTTATTTATTTTACTTTGCCATTGTTTATGCAATACTATGCTTAGTGCAGCCATCAGAAACAGAGGAATGAATGTCAGGTTTCTCTGGGCTATTATATAACTATTCCTGTAGCAGCACATGTATGTGTTAGGGCTGGAAAATAGATGGTCCTGGGTTTGACTACAGGGTATGCAACCTTTCCTTCACTTTTTTATGGTCCATGTTTGTGTGATATCATGACAACAGAAGAAATATCAATTTTGCCTCTGCTTACCTTATTTATGCAGACGTGCGCAGAGCTACACGGAGGTGCACAGAGGTGCTCATAGCACACTAATGAGCAAGCGACATGTATGTTTAATATATGTTAGTCATAGCATAAGCAAGTGAACTGCATGTTAATAAACCAATCAAACAAGGCTAAGCTATTCAACAATCTACAAAGCATCCATGTAGCCTCCATTCTCTTTTTTCCTCAATCCTTCTATACCATTGGAGTAGAGACAAGGACATTTTAATTGCCCAATGCTAGGGACTGCTGCAGCTATTCTACAGCTGTATGTGCTACAGGCTGGCAGGCCTAGGATGAGAAGGAGAAGAATGATCAGGCCCAGGGTATCTTTCTAGGTGCTAAATGAGCTGGAGATTGTAGAGTGCTACAGGGTAGACAGGGAAACATTACAAGAACTCTTTGAGCTTTACCACCCTTAATGCAGAGCCAAAGACAACCAAGTGGAACCCATTCCAGTAGAAACTATGGTGTGTATAACCTTTAAATTATTAGCTACTGGTACCTTTTAAACACCAACTGTGGGCATGATGGGTGTGTCACAGGTATCAGCCTCCAGGATATACCACCAATTTTTGGATGCTATGCTCATACATGCCAGTGAACATATCTTTTCCCCCATAGTTCTGAAGAGAAGGACAGCAATATGTAACTGTTCTACAATGTAATGCACTACACTGAAGTACTGGGCACCATATATTGCACCCATGTACAAATTAAGGCACCACCTGGTGAGCTGGGTAGGATCTACATTAACCAGAAGGGATTCCTTTCCATCAACTGCCAAGTTTTGTGTAATGCTGAAGGAATTATCTTGACTGTGTGTGCTGGCAAACCTGGCAGTTATCATGACTCCCATATCTGGCACACATCACAGTTGTACCAGATGTTTGCTGGTGGGGGCATCCCACAGGGCCTTTTACTAGGGGATGCTGGCTATTTCCTGGAACCATGGCTGATGTTAACCATCAAAAGTGCGCACACACCCACACACTTCCTATGATCCTATGAATAATGCCACAGTGAGGCACACATTCAGACTAGAAACATCACAGAGCGTGTGTTTGGGCTTCTAAAGTCATGGTTCCAGTGCTTAGATATAGCATGTGGAGCCCTGCAGTATAATCCACACACATGTACACAAATATTCACAGTATATGCTATGCTCCACAATCTGATCCTGCGGAAACAGCTGCAGCAGGGACAGCAAGGGGAAGGGACACACATCCCCCCACCAATGCTTAAGTCACCACAGTCACACTCAGAGGAGGAACCCCCAGCTGATGTCCCTGTAGGCAGACATAGGCATGTGCAGTATGCCCTTGCTTTTGCTAAGAGACAATGCATAGCACATTCACTGACCACCTAGGGACCTAATACCTTTCTCCTACTCACATACATATAGTAAAACTGATGCCAGACAACTCATACAACCTTTATCTCCCCATGTATTGACTGTGTACTGCAGTCATCCCTGAACTATAGGTGTGTCAACTGCTGCATTTGCAAGGTAAGTTCTTTACAGAGAGTATATTATTTAATACTTTTATGGCATAGCCTTGTATTTCCTAACTTAGTACAGTAAGCAAGTCAATTGTGTTGGGCTTAGACAGAAAGTACCTTAACATGTGACACCTGGCACTTGTTTAACTTATAGTTGTCCATTAGAAATTAGTAGGCCTCAGGCATGAAAGCTTCACACAGTCATACATCTGAAGAATACTAATGTTCCCTGCATGGCCTCAGTTTAGCACCATACCTTTATACTGGCAAATCATTAAAGACAGAAGTTAGAAAGTGATGAAACACATTGCAGTTTCAGACATTAGACTAGTTTGTGTCATAACAGAAACTGAACTTTGTCCCCCCACCCCAAAAAGAGGAGTGTATCCTTGTTCCTGCCAAAATAGTAACTCAGCTATGCTACCCCTAAAGTATAGTATATATGTGTTTCTGCCATTCAACCTGGACTGTATATCATATTATTTCCAGTTAATATCCTCTCATATATTAAGGTCAATGATATGTAATTGCTTACACACTGCATGTGTTTGATAACTGATGCATGACCAAGAAACACAGAAAGGTGAGACAGACCTATATATTTGTAAGCATAATTATGACAGATTGTATGATCACTAATTGCCCTATGTCCAAATAGAGTAAAGACAATTAAATGTACAAATCACAGCTAATGGTTGGATAACAGTATACATGGGCCTCTACTGAAAATGGAAATATATCCATTTGGACTAGCCCGGTCAACAAATGTAAAATAAATATAAAAAAATAAATAAATTCTGATGCAGTTGGTTGTGTGAAGACTGACGTCATTTCATTGATGCAAAGCTACTTGTGTGGCAAAGAGGACTAAGGCATCCCTCCTGTTTTCTGAAGCTTTTTTGGTGTGAGAGTTCAAATCTTGACATATATAGACATTTTTTGATGTGTACTATCAGCTTTTACTGTGCTTTTACAGATTTTGCATATGTGTCCCTTACTTGTATTATCTTTTCCTCTTTGTCTTCTTTTAGTTCCAATTTTGTACAATGCGGAACGTTCCAAAACAACAGTTTGGCTAAGGTTATCTTGCTTGCCCAAAGTGCAATATTGCTGAAACAGGGAAAAAACAGATTGCCTAGAAAACAGACACCCAAAAATAGAAAACAGATACATTTGATTAATACTCTTAGCCATCTTGACGAGCTGGCCTGGAGTACTGATGGGGCCAGGGTATAGTAGCAAAGATTAGCAGTGCAGCTCAAGTTTGTGCACTGTTTCCCTTAGCACAAACAGGCTTATCATACGTGTGTGCACTTTGCTAACCATTGTGCAAATCCAATGCTTGTTGTGCTATGGAATTGCATATACAATATTTTATTATTGGTGTTTATTGTCCATTTCCTTTGTATAACATAAAACTATGTGTGGAAACATTGCAAACTAAGGGCACTATATATAATATATTTAAAATACATCCATTTGCCCCCCACACACACACACACACAACCAGCCCAAACAAGCACTACAACCCTGGAGTCTCATTACTTTTTCCACACATAGATCAACCACAATACAAAGTGTTATATATAATGTTGTGTGCTCACTCATGGACAGGGCCACATGGTGCTTAATGCATTGCTCTGAAAATTTCAAAAAGCCTAGTATGCTCAATAAGGGTACTTGTGTTGTTACATAGCTAGGCTTCCAAACAGCCTACTGCTATTAGGCTACTAGCCTCAGATGACACTATGAAGCAATTTACTTATGCAGGCCTCCCAACCACTTGTCTCCCACATAGCCTGTCAATGTCATCTATCATAAGTTCACCTGCAGTACTGTCAAAATCAGATTTGTGCCATGGTGAGTGTGATAAGCACCGAGTTCTGTAGTCTGTGTCTTTAGAGAGGTAGGGGTGATATTCTCACTGCAGTCAATGTGTGTGTGCGTGTGTGTGTGTGTGTGTGTGTGTGTGTGTGTGTGTGTGTGTGTGTGTGTGTGTGTGTGTGTGTGTGTGTGTGTGTGTGTGTGTGTGTGTGTGTGTGTGTGTGTGTGTGTGAACGTGTGGACAGAAGAGCAGAAGTGTGTATCCCACAGTTACCCCAATGGCATGGCTTGCCAGTTTTTGAAAGCTGCACAAGCCTACACATCCATTTCATGCAGGACTCCCAACCCGTTATCTCCAACATGGCCTGCTGATGTCATCTACTATAAGTTCACCTGCAGTCTTGCGAAAATCAGACTTGTGCTATGATGTGTGTGCAGATATGAGGTAGTGCCATCTATGCAGGGAAAATAGGACAGTTCATGTGTACATTATGCCAGCATAGCTAACTGGAGTTTTGCAAAGAATTTTATGCCATTTGACTATCACACTGATTTGTACAGATACTTGTGTTAAAATGTATTTGTAAAGTTGCTTGTGTTAAAAATGCATTAACAGTGGGTCTTGCTGGACAGAAAAAAGATATACATGTATGTCAGACCGTATTATTATAACTGATGTAATGTATATGTTTTAACAAAGAATTCTAGAAGGGAAGAGGTTAAGCTCAGTCCAGTTAATTTTCAAAAATAGGTCGAAAATGAAAAGAGTTAGTTTAGGCCATACAGATTTTATCTTACAGGTCTGATTGCAGCCAGATACAAAACTGTCTGGGAAAACCAGGACTAGGAGTCTTACTGTATTGGCCTTAGGGGTGAACTAATTGCTACCTTGAAAGGGTAGAAATTTTTGAAATTGTTTTATAGCTTTCAGATGCTGCAACAGATCTTAACAAAGCTCTGGGTGTGTATTGCACTAGAGTCAAGTGACAAGATGTGATGCCATTCTATAACCAGCACTGAAATTATTTTCTAGATATTAGTGAGAAATATGACAGAACTCTCACAGCAGCACTTTGTTTTTCAGAACTTGACAGGATTTCTCACAGATATCTCACACAACCTCACACCTCATTTTGCCTTTCTGTAGTAAGCAACTCAACACCTCAACTTGCCTTGCTGTAGTAACCAGCTCAACTCTCATCATCTTGCCTTGCTGTAGTAAGTAACTAAACTAGGGAACAGTAATTCTTTAGTCAGTCAGGAAAAGATAGTGAAAGTTAAGTATTGCTCTTTTGCATCTGTGTGAATCTATCCAACTGTGTTATTTTTTATATCTCCTGTGTCTGAAACTCGTGTTTATTGTAACTAGATATTCAGTATTCTCGTGTTTTCTATTTTGTTATTTATTATTAAATATTTTTATATATTTCATTGTGGCTGGTCTTTTACAGAATACATTTAACATCTTAACAGTACTTATGCTTATTTTAGTGACACTGTGGCCACTCCTGAAAGCCTTTCTGCATTGGCCAAACTCTACCATTTGTATTAGTATTAATTTTGCTCAGTGTAATTGGGTAGTCTTGTAAGAGACTTAGAGTAGCTGACTGGTGGCAGCTTAATTACATTATAGTCTGGGCAGAGGGGGCACTGCTGGTAAATCTGTGCCAGCCTTTCCCAGGTGTGTGTGTGTTTGTGTGGGCGAACATCAAATACCCATCTGTGTGTGTGTGTGTGTGTGTGTGTGTGTGTGTGTGTGTGTGTGTGTGTGTGTGTGTGTGTGTGTGTGTGTGTCAGCTACTTGGAAATGGGACACAGAGATCCAAAGTGGTCAGTGTGGAGTCTTGGAGAAAGAGAGAGAGAGAGAGAGAGAGAGTCCAGCCCCAGGTCTGGAGTGTGCTCCCTGTGTGCTCTTAAGGGAAATTGTGCTTGATGAAGACAGGTGCATCTGAAAATACTGTGCATTCATTTTTGTTCCTAGTGGCTGTCCCTCACCAGAGTCAGTGGTGAGGATTGAGGATCTTTGATTACTAGCCAAGAGTAGGGACCATCACTGCCTGTGAATTAAGTACTGTGTGTCTATACAGAAGAGCAGAAGTTTGTATCTCATAGATAATTCTCTAATTATATGGCTTGCACAAGTCTACATATTCATTTAATGCAGGCCTCTCAAACTTGTGTCTCCCATATGGCCTCCTGATGTCACCTACTATAAGTTCAGCTGCAGTCCTGTCAAAATCAGACTTGTGTCTTGGCTCTTGCATTAATTCTTGTGTTCTGTAGTGTGTGCACTTAGATAGGATAGGTAGGGGTTCTATGCTCACTGCAGCCAAATGTGTTTATGGTGGGGGTTTGGTGCATGTGTGTGTGTGTGTGTGTGTGTGTGTGTGTGTGTGTGTGTGTGTGTGTTTGTGAGCTGTTGTTGGGCTTTTCAGTAAGCTTTTTTATAGTATTTGTGGGACACTGTTATCTTTCTTGGACAGATACATGCCTGCCCTTACTAGATTAGACAGTAAGCAAAATAATCTGCTGTCTACAAATACAAAAGTGAGAACCCAGAACTAGATCACCCTTCTCAGCCTAAAAAAGCAAATAAGACAACCTGTGCAATCTGTCACCCAAACATTATTTTCTCTTTTGTTTTTTGGGTTGATCCGCCCCCCCAGCACAGTGGGGCAGAACTGGCCCATGGGATACACCTGGCTCCACTCCACTAGCTATGGCACCAAGGCCCAGCACATCTGAGCCACAAAATGGTAGTACCCCTTGTGCTACCCATGTACTACCTGGCTCCTCAGGCACTTCTGCCCCAGAGCACAGGCCTATGGTTCCCACTAGGAGCAGTGGCAGAGGGGTGATTATATCACCCAAGGAGAACTGCTGGGTATGGTGCATAGGATTTTGTGCCACCCTGTGGGCGCATGGCTATGCCAGATGGAGACACTACTCTACATCATTGTACTGAATAACACAAGTAGACGCAGACATCAGACACTGCAGTCTTTGGTGACAGTGATGACAGTCCACTGGGTGAGGACTCGATTCTCAATGTCTCCCAGATTGACATCCAAGGGTTCATGAGGTCTACACCCTTACTCCAACCAGGTTATTCACGCACCTCTTGTGTTCTTCACCATCTTTGAGCTTGTCTTGCATGTCCTGTCTGTCAGCAATTGCTTCCTCATCTTGCCAACTTACCTGTCCCAGACATACCTACGTCCCTTTCTCAACATTCCTCTTTCTCTCCAAAAAAATGGCACCTGTCCCAAAAAAAATAAATCATCCCATACTTTCCATGTCATGAACATGTCTAATTGACACACTTGATTTGGTCAATTGGCTATATAACATGATTACATTGTTGCCACCTCTCTCTCTGGGGGTGACAGTCCAAATTCAGCTAATCTTCCAAACATATGATCACTTTTTCAGGACACATTCTCAGTATGCATCATATATTCAAATTATATATGTGTGTTGTCCATCCCCCAAGCAATACAAACCTTGGGGCTCAGTATTTTTTTACAAACATATATCAATCACACTACAAAATGTAATATATAATGTTGTGTGCTACCTCATTGGCATGGCAGCATGGTAGTGCTGACAACCTTGCTCTGCTAAACTCAAACATCCAACTATGCTCAATAAACATACTTGTGTTTTTACACAGCTAGGCATCTACACACCTAAGACATACTCTACAGTTAAGCTACTGGCCTCATATGAACCTATGAATCTATGTGCCTATGCAGGCCTTACAACATGTTGTCCCCCACATGGTCTGCTGATGTCATCTACCATAAGTTCACCTGCAGCCATGTAAAAGTCAGATTTGTGCTGTTACGCTTGCATAAAGTACTGAATTCTATAGTCTGTATACTAAGTAGGGTTTCTGTCCTCAATGCACAACACTGAAATACAAGTGAAGTTAAACTATTTTAAACAAGTAAACAAAGGGAAAGGCCAACAATGAGCCTTATTCCAGCAATCCCCAGTTCAGATTGTTTTTTTGCTACACTGTTCTACCAAAAGGATGCGGGTGGGCCTCCTTAATGTAAGCAGGTTGGTTTTAGTGCCCCAATGATAACAAACAGTCTAGATTCAGCAAGTCTGAATTGAGCAGATGCTATAAAATGCAGAAGTACTAGGAATCAAAAGTGCAGAAAATCTTAATTACAACAGAAGAACAAACAGTTTAAAGTAGCAATTCAGTAGAATACTCCAAGAGTGTAGACAACAAACCTTCTTAGTGTGAAATAAGTGATCTGAAACCCAAGTGCTTAAACCAGAAATAACACACTTTCAGAAAAACAGACATAATAAGTTTTCAACCAGCAATTCCTAGCTTAGAAGGGTGTAGGCTCTCTTCCACAGCCACAAGAGTCTACACCACAAAATAACTGGTTTGGAGGCCAAGAGCTTACACCATAACAAAGAGTCTTAGAACAACAGCCAAGAAAGGCAGAGGCTACCCTGTCCTCCCTCCAGAGTACTATAAACCTTCTTAATGTAAGACAACTGGCCTGAAGCCAAGGACTTAAACCAAAAGTAATAGGCTTACAATAACAGTTACTCTGTAATGTGACACTAGATAAATGACAGTGACATATCTTTTAATATACCAACATACATCATGTCATGGTTAGCAGTCCCTGTAACTACAAAAATAATACCTAATACCACAATAAAAAACAAAACAAAAAAGGGTCCCAAATGCAACAAGCAACACAGACAAAATTACTTTTAGTAAAGGCTTTCATTCCTTTATTAATGTTTCATGGAACTTCACCAGATTAATTAATTATTAGCTCACTTCCTTTATATTCTCTACACTATAATCAATTAACTTAAAATAATTACTCCCATCTTAAAGGAGCCAACTGTCTAAAACCAATTCCATATCAAACATTAAAACACAAATTCCAACAAACTTTAACAGAAACAGATTTTTAAAACCAGTGCATCACATGCATTTATTTCTTTTCTAAAATATAAAATACCTAGCAAAACACATACTAAAAAACTATGGCAAACATCCAGGAATTCAAAAATATGTATACATTGAATGAAGCTTCTATTAAGAATAATCTATTATCTAAACAATGTCAGATTTCAGTTTTAATAAACTGCTTATTGAAATTCTGTCATTAATACATTAAAGCATAAACTATACAAATCAGAATAACTTTTAAGGAAATTCAGGGGTTTACAGTTGGACAACTTCTTTTTTGAGGATTGTATTAGAGCACAAGTCCCAAAAGGACAAAGAATTTTTAAATTCCCCAACAATATGAAGAACAGGTCAGTACTATATTGCAAACTGTTGGATTTATTTGATAGAACAGGCTTTGAATACATGAAATGTTAATTAAAGAAAATCAAACGATCCTAGTGAGTTTCAAAGAAGAAACAGTAATGTTACAAAAAGAGATTTCTGAGGACTTTTTATTTCCTACATATGAAGAAGTATATAAAGGGGTGGTTACAAAAGTTGAGCAATATGTGGCTATTATGAAAATGAGAAAAGAAAACAAATTGATTACAGATCAAGATGAATATTTGTAAAAAGTTTCTTATCCACTGCCTAAGCCTATTCAAAATAATAGAGCATCTTTTGTGGAAACAGATGAAATCGATGGTCAGTGTTCCACAAATGAAATACTAGAACAATATGATGCTCAAGATCAGAAAACGCAACATTTTTGGCAGGACAATCTTCCCTTCCAGGGAGGTCAAAGAGACTGAGGGACAAAGTCTACATCAAACCATAACATCAACAACTGAATTCTGAGAATTTTCATTGGAACCCAAGGGGAAGTGGAGGAAGAATTCTCCACATTACCAAAGGTAAGAGACTGTTCTAATGTGAACATTGTGTTTGAGGTAAATGGACTTAAGATCTACAATTATAGTCTCATTGATATTCCTGAACAACATGGAATGTTGTTATCAAAATGTTTTAATTTTATACCTTGTAGTAAACCTAAAGCTGTGGATCATATATTAGACCTTAAGGTGTTTGCTAGAAATGTGAACTTAAGATTGCAACTAGGAAACAAAAAGGAAAATCACAAGGAATATGAACAACCACTATACTGACACAGCACATTTAACACCCCCCTTTGTTGGCCTCAGTAGTCTTGTTTGAAACATTATGTGAAATGGAAATCAGAGCTAATTATGGTAGAGCTCTGAACAATAATAAATCTAATTTGAGTGAGGGTGAACAAAGATTATCAGAATTAAGTTGTAATAAAACAATAATAATTATGAAACCTGACAAGGGGGGTGTTGTTGTTAATATGGACCAACTAACATATGCTAGCAAAATGCTGGAATTCTTATACAATACTGAGTATTTTTTACCCACTTCTTTAAATGAGGTCAACATTTCCAACTACAGAGTGGACTTAATTCTTCAAGAACTGTTTTAGACTACCAGTTCAGTGATGAAGAAGTTAGATTTCATAAGGTAAAGAAACCATTGGTTCCATTGCATTTTGGTATATCGAGCATACACAAGTCAAAAGTTGATCCCCCGATGAGGCCTATAGTGGAGTCTAGAGGATCAAAAACTGATCCACTATCTAAGTTAATTAAGCATCATTTAAAGACAATTTTTAAAGATAAAGGGCACATTCTGAAAGATTCCTGGCAGCTACTTAAAAGTCTAGCAAGTTCTGAATATAAAGAGAACATTATTTTTCTTAGTGTTGATGTCAAGGAACTTTTTTGTCAATTTTTCATGAGGAGGGTATAGAGTATTTTATTGAAACATTGTTTGTAGGAAGTAGACTGTCCCAGGATTCAGTACATATCTTGGCTACTCTAAGGGACTTGGTGCTTAAACATAATTTTGTTTGGTTTCAGGGGAAATATTTTAAATGAATAAAAGGAGTAACTATGGGGGCTTGTTTGGCCCTAGTTTTTGCCAACATTGTGTTATGGAGGTGGGAGACTCTGTTTTTGATTCAGAATACAAGTCATCCATTTTTAGATATTACAGATACTTGGATAATATTCTTATTTTATGGGATGATGAGGCACAGTAGATCCCACAGTTTATAGAATATATCAACTCCATCTCCACCTTTTTGTCATTCACATACAATATTGAGTATGCTGTTGTCAATTATTTGGATGTACATCTCTATACAAACAATGAAAAGCAACAGTATGAGTCCTCTATTTATAAAAAAAACAACTTATTCCAACTGTTTTTACATTTTGACAGCAACCACCCTTATTGGCAAATGATTAGGCTGTCAAGGTTGATTATAGAGAATGAACTATTTTACCATGAGCTCTCCTTATTAAAAGGGATGTTGAAGGAGAGGAATAATCCCTGTAAACTTTAAGGAGAGCAGGAGGACCTAGTTATCAAGCACATGTTTTTGCATTATCCTCCAATTTTAAGGCATCCAGATTCTCAGTCAGTAGTAAAGGAGAATTATTTTGGAAATAACATCAGTTGTGTATAACTTATGGCTCATTTTCCTCTATGGTTAAGCACATTATTGAAAAAAAAACTTCCAAGCTGTGTTTGGGGTACTCAAATTAACAGAAAATGCGGGTTCTTCTCTGAAATGTGTTTAAAGGAGAGATAAAAATATAGACAACCTTTCTGAGAACATTAAACAAATAACAATGGAAAAAAAAGGGAAATGAGAAAGTGTGGTGCCTGTGGAGAGTGTAGAAACATTAATGAGACTACTTATATTACCATAGGCAACCACCAAAGAGTCTTCTTTATACAGGACAGTCTGGACTGTACCATGAATAGAGTCATTTATATCACTACCTGTATGTCCTGTGCATCCTTTTATATAGGGAAGACTGAAAATTCCCTTTAAAAAGAATATACCAGCACATGTATTCTATATGGAAGAAGGACAATAGGAATGCTGTTTATAGACACTCTATAAACTGTTCCAATTTTAAGAAGTCTTTATTTTGCATTCTTGAAAAAGTGTTTGTTAATGAGAGGGGAGGAAATTCTTCAGCTTTCTAGAGTATAAAGAAACATATTGGCAGATAATGGTTAATGCCTCCCAACCCCCTGAAATTAATGACTGAATTTCAATAAGCAGTTTATTAAGAATGAAATCTGACATTATTTAGATAATGGATTATTCTTAATAGTAGCTTCATTCAATGTATATATTTTTTTGAATTTTTGGATGCTTGCTATAGTTTTTAGTATGTGTTTTTCTAGATATTTTATATTCTAGAAAGGAAGTAAATACATGCAGTGCACCAGTTTTAAGAATCTGTATTTGTTAAAGTTTTTTTTGGAATTTGTATGTTAATGTTTAATATGGAATTGGTTTTAGACAGCTGGCTCCTTTAAGATGGGAGCAATTATTTTAAGTTAATTGATTAAAGTGTAGAGTATATAAAGGAAGTGCGGTAGTAATTAATTCATCAGCTGAAGTTCCGTGAAACATTAATAAAGGAACAAAAGCACTTATTGAAAGTCATTGTGTCTGTGGTGCTTGTTGTATTCAGGACCCCACTTTTTTGTTTAGTAGCCCCTGTGTTATCTTGATGAAAAAGCCATGTAATCTGTCCAGCTGCTGCATGTGTCTGATGAGGTTCCTGCCAAACAGAGAAGACAGCATTATACTGTATTACAGTTCTGATGAGTTTGACAACAATGTTGTCATACAATAATGAGGTCTGAATGTGATGGCATGTCTTATGATGTTCACCATACATATGTACTGGAAAGCAGTAATGAGAACGTTTACAAAGTAATGACACACATTGCAGTTCCTGACTTCACAACCCTTACAAGAGAATATGCTAGAAAGTACTGTCATGATGATGCTATCCACTGTATCATTGGGCAAAGCAACTATAACTGGCAAGTACAATTATCAGTTCAACAACACAAATGCAGATACACTAGGCACTAATGTAGCTATGCATCAGACAGAAAGCTTTCGTATCCCTGAATACAAAAGAGAGAAAACACGGATATGGCACAGTTATCATCACTTGCACAGGAGGGGGGGGGTCCTAGGCTGACACAAAAGGTCAGTGAGTGTGTGAGAGAGAAAGTGAAGAAGGCGTATTGATGTTTGTGTGTGTGTGTGTGTGTGTGTGTGTGTGTGTGTGTGTGCGTGTGTGTGTGTGTGTGTGTGTGTGTGTGTGTGTGTGTGTGTGTGTGTGTGTGTGTGTGTGTGTGTGTGTGTGTGAGTGTGTGTCTGTAGGAGTTGTTCATGTGAAAGTGGTAGGTGAGAGTCTGCATGAACATAGGCAACCTCAATGCTAGCTCTGCATCTTGGCATGCTGGACAGGTGTGAGCCATGCGTGGTAGAGATGGCAGTTCATTGTTGTCACCCCCCGACCATGAGAATTCACTCTTCCAGGAGATGCACTGACACATCCACACTCAAGTTCAGATGGAGTGCTATTGAGTGTGACTGATGTCTGCTGAATGTGCTCCCTTCATGGGAATGCCCAGGACCATGAATCCATGGGCAACCACATCTGGGTGTGGAGAGCACACTCCCCGATGAACCAGTGGAAGTACTGCCATGACAGCAGAATGATCAGGAATGGCCACATTGGCTATCAGCAGATGTTGTGGCTGTCCTACTCCCAAGAGGATGCCATTCCCCTCTCTGCAGACATTCCATCACAGACACTGCTCATTCCATGATAGATACCGCTCGGTCCTTCACAGACAGCCCTCATTCCATCATTCATCTGTTCCAGGGAATCGGTGACATGGTAAAGGCTGTCACACATGTCAGACTGTGCCACATCCACAACCCTGAGCATTTGTCTGTAGCACCTTTCTGAATGTGTCTGTGACCCCATGATGGGCCTAAGCATACTTTGTGTGATGCAGGAAGAGACACCTGCAGCAGGCCCCCACTGATCACCACTATCAACCCTCCTGCATGTCACCTCACCAACACTTTGGCTTTGGCTCAACAAGCAATGAAGCCACAGTAGCCACACCTGCCTGTTCAGTGTCATCATCCTCCACCAGTCCTATATCTGTGGGTTCAGTGGACTGGGAAGGTATAAGCCTACTTGCTGTGTCCAGAGAAAAAGAAAGGGGTGGCTGGAAGTCAACATCTCTGTCAGATTCAACTTCTGCACCCCTCACTGTGCCACAATTTCAGCACCATCATCATCAATGCCTGATGCAAGACTGACATCAAATGGCACAGGGCCCACACTCCCACTGTCATGATCACCTGTGATAAAAGGGAGAAACACAGGCATACATTAATGCCTGCACTACTATGGTGCAATATATGCTAACCAACTAACAGTGCTATCACTATTACAGATAGTGCAGCAATACACAGAACAGGCCAAAAATGACACATCGCACTTCCAGAAATTGATCTGCAGTACTGAAACAACTTGATTTGGATTACCATCTGCAGGAGGCCTACATTGCTGGATTCCTGTCTTTCCTGAAATAAGTTAATCAACAGGTAAGGCCAGCATCAGCACATTTAACAGTAAGACAGGAGGTGCTACATGTACTCCACTCAATCAGCATGACGTGCTCCTTTAACAAGTATGTGGCTGACAACTCCAAATGGATCTTATCCTTGTACTAATATTCACCCCCCAAAAAAAATACAGTTGACACAGAAATAACTTTTATTTCAATTGTTTTACTATATAACAGTACTGAACTGGTCATATAACAAAGCCAACCTAGAAGCTCTTTATGGGACTGAGAAGGAGGTGCACCCACATCAGTGACATTTTGTGGGTCATTCTGATGTGAGTTGTCCTGTTGCAGAAGATTCACCGGGAATTCTTCATTGGGGGTGAGCAGTGGTTCTGCAGCAGACTCACCCCTGGTTACCCTCTGGTCTCAGGCAACAGCAGCTGGATGCCTCTGTGCAGATGTGAGCATGTTAGTGGCCCTGTGCTGCACCTGTTCATAGGTATGGCCATGGCCGCACACAGCATTTATGTTATCAATGCTTTACTGCCATATTCTCAGGCTCTCTGGCATATTGGGACTACCCCTTTCAAGAAGAAAAGTGTCATATTGATGGGACGTGTCCACTATGATTGTGTTTTCTGCCTCACTGAAGAGGGGGTCTCCACCTTAATGACATTTTCATTTATGTGATAATACACATAACTATCACATAACTACAAATTAACTGTTACCAGATAAAAAGTTAAGGTAGGTAATCAGTAGTAATCCAAAATACAACCCCCTGCAGGTACGTCAAGTGCACAGCTCAAAAAACATAATATGGACCTGAAAAGAAAAGTAGAGCCAGCACAATGTGGTCTAGAGGCAAGAATTTTATTATATGGCAAAAAAACAGACTGGTTTCAGCAGTCGTAACAATGACTTCCTCTGTGTAAAGAAAATTCCACAAGCAGCCATTTTTATTACACATGTTAAGGAGAGCAACTCTATTTGATTGGCTGGTCATAATTGCTCATTGAGCCCTGGTGGAAATAATCCACCTAACCTGATTATCCATCTTTTTTCTTTCTGGTTCAAAATAGTATGCCAGCCAATCTTATTTCCTTTGTCACCATGAATAATATCAATAATCGTAAATCTAAAAAATGCAGCTGGATGTGTTAATACATGTTTATAAAGAGCATTACTGATTTTCATGTGTTTGATGCCACTCAAATGTTTGCTGATGCGATATTTGACTGATCTGGACATCTGACCAACATAAAAAGCCAAATACGAGCAGGTTGCTAGATATATCACCCATTCACTGGAACAATTTGCAAAAAATCTAATGTCATAAACCCTGCCAGTGTTCCAGCTACTGAATTGTTTAGTTTTGTCTACTATAACACAATTAACACAATGTCCACATGGAAAACAGACAAAAAGAAGTCCACCTGTCAAGCTGGCCTGATGTAGTATTGGGGAGTTAGCTGAACCATGTTTATAACAGTTGAAATGCAATCCTAATATTTTGTTCCTTCTATATCCAAAGAGACATCTTTCTTGAAGCATAATAGCAAGTCTATCATCCGACATAAGAATGTTCCAATTCTGCTGAACAACTTGAGAAAGTATATGAGTATTCCATCCATAAGTTATTATCAAACTGATAGGTGATGGGTCCAGGGTGGTCTTATCCTTGTATGCCATACGTTCACTCCTATCTAAAGATGAAACCTCCCGACAGGCCATAGAGATTATACATGGATTATACCCCCGGCTTTTAAATCTATGTACCGTATCCTGCCTAAAACGTTCATATTTGTTGGGATCAGAGCAAATGCACTTAAGTCTAAGGAATTGTGACTTTGGGATATTGCGTATAATATGGGGTGGATGATGACTGGAAGCATGCAACAATGAATTGTATTCAGGATATTTATGAAATACTTGGGTATCCAAGGTGTGATCTGTATTTCTTTTTACCAGAACATCTAGAAATGTAATTTGATTCATATCATGATTGCACGTAAACTGAATGCCCCATTTATTGCCGCTAATATAATCCATAAACTGCTGTAGAAAAGCAACATCAGCTTTCCAAACAAACCAACAGTCAAGATAACAATGCTAAATATCCATTTCAGTTAGATATAAATTATGAAGTGGATCATAGGTAAGTTGTTGTTCTACATATGCCATAAACAGATTGGTGTAAATGGGGGCAAAGGAAGCCCCCGTAGCCATCCCTCATGTCTGCCAAAAACAATTGTCTTTATAGTAAAAGACATTTTTGGTTAGTACATGTTCTGTTAGTCCAATAAGAAAAGTATTAAAACCCGGTGGATACAATTCCGATACAGTCAACCAATGTTCAATGGCAAAAAGCCCAGCCCAATGAGGTATGTTAGTGTACAGGGCCGACACATCTAGTGTGCATAAAGACCACCCTGGCTCAATCTGACTATCAGCTATAATTTGGAGAAATTCTGTAGTATCCTGGATGTGGACTCTAACATATTTAAGTAGAGGATGAAGATATTGTGTTAAATACACTAATAGTGGTTCTGTGAGGGAGTCCCAAACAGATACAATCGGTCTTCCAGGGGGATCATAAAGGGATTTACAAATTTTAGGGAGTAAATAGAGATACTGTCTCTGGGGATCAGATACCATTAGATGTTTAGAGGTGGTTTCAGATATCATCCCTTCCTCCACTGCCAGGTTTATAAATGCATCAATCTGTTGTTTAAATGTACTTGTGGGATCCAGGGGCATGGGCATATAATATCTTCTGTTATTCAATTGCCTAAGGGCTTCAATGTCATATTTCTCCCAATCCATTACGACAGTAGTATCCCCTTTATCATCTGGCAAAATGACAATATTCTTGTTGGCCTTAAGTTCCTGTAAAACTACTTGTTGATTCTTTGAGAGACTGTATGGTTTGGGCTCCATGTCCTGATAATGTAGATGCTTCAGAGCACATTTATGAAGCTTAGCAACTTTTTCCTATAGTCATTATTTGTTATTTACAATTTTTTTGCAGTTGGAGAAGTATTTTTGCTGATTTATCTAAGTTTATAAAGAGCATGGTGATTTTGGCGTCACTACTGGATCTTATTTTCTTTTTCGTTCCATGGTTTGGGCCTGGTTATCGCATATACACAACTGCTGTTTCGGGTCCAAAACATGGCAAGAGGTTTTAGTGCTGATTTCTGGATTACAAATACTGATAACAGGACACTCTACTAGTTTGTTTTGTCGGAACTATGGATTTGGATTAATGAGTGGTTCAATTTCTACATCCTGAATCTAGTACTAACATTGCATATATTGTCGAGGGTTTGCCATTTGGGGCAATCGGATTGAGGAGCTGTTTAATTTGTGTATGGTAGGCAAACTACGGATGTGTGAACTAACAACATTTTTTATATTATTGGGATCATCACTAAAGTATTCTTGGTACGGTTGTTTAGCTGGTGCTTCGGACTTAACTAAATAACAGGTCGGTTGCTTTCTTTTTCACTTATGGTCCGGCCCTGTTACTGCATTTGAATTTTGGGACTTTTAGCATATCTGAACATTATGAAAAATCTTTTTGCTTGTTCTGGCATATGAATACAACTTTGGGAACATCACTGTCAGTTTGTACTTTGGGTTTAACAGATTGATGAGTCGTTTATCTTTCTGTATATACAGCGTATTACGGATGTGGAAAATGATCTCATTTTCCACCATTTTGGATTTATATTGGGATTATTGAGATACTGTTCATAGATTTTGACTAAGGACCAACCGTGTCAGGGATTGTGTTTTCTTTGATTTCGTTTTATGAACACTCAATAACAAATATTGTTACCAGCAGGTCTATCTTTGTCATGAATAGGGGCATCGGTGTGTTAACAGACTGTATGAAGTTTGGTTAAGAACTGCTTAAGCAGCTCTTTATAGACTGACTTGCAGGTAGCACTTTTTGTGATGAAATTATCCCTTGTTTGGAGTTATCTCATGAGAGTTTTGGTTATTATAAGCCATCTTTATGTGCATTTTATTTACAGTTGGACTTTAATTGTAAACCACAACTCATTTTTGGGTCCATATTTGTTTTGAATATTGCCTTGATGTTTGGCTTGGCTGTAAAATAACAGGGACATTCATTTCTTACTTTTTATTAGAGTGAAGGTCATTATGGGTCCATTTTGGACATTTATTTAGATGTATATGTGTCTGGACAGAAATTTGTGCTATGTGTTTTGATGTCATTATATACCAACCTTATCTGATTTCTGGTATTAGTCGAGATAAACATATCAGGAAGGACTAGTATATTGTCACACATATCTATTACTTCAGATAACAACATATTCACAGAGGTATAGCTTGTGTTTCAGGTCTACTGTTGGACTGGTTTTGCTTACTGTTGGCTAGAAATGTACTGCTGACAGCATCATCCAGCAATTATTTTAACAGTGTGTGGTATTAGTTTGACGTAACTTGTGTATATGACAACAATTTTGTATACGTCTTAATATGGATTTATTATCAATCACATACAGGTGGAATATACTACCGACAATCATTTTTGACTAATATTTTTCAGTCTGGTCACACTGTTTACGCTGTGGCTGATATCGCCCTTTATTGTTTATTGAAGCTATTTTTAAAGGGTGGCCATCCCAAAGATTTTGTATAAATCGGGGATCCATATATTTGGATACCACAGAGATACATAGCACTACTTACCAATATATATAGAACTAGGATTTATTTAGCCACCTGGCAATTTGCCTATATTAAGTAGTGGCTATTACTGTACTCTGGGTATGGATTTCTGATTATTGACTGGAATTTTGAGAGGTACGTAGCACCACAATATTTTAGGTTTGGATGAATAGCACAAACCTTATGTCCAGTTGTTCATGACTGTCTGTATATTTTTAGGTGTGGTGGCTATTATTGTCCACTGTAGTTATTTTTGACTTTGGGTGTGCACCCACATTGGACACAGCCCTGTGGCATTAATGTTTGTTTTTAGCCTTTTTTTACTTATTGTTGGTTTTCCTAGTATGTGATTGATTTTTGGGTCCGGTTTAACAGGTTTAAATTTAACTATATGTTCTATACTATGAACACATATAATTGTTATGGTTATTTATAAATGTCTTATACAAATTTACTGTCCTAATCTCCATCAAATAGCATACGCCTGTCTTAGATCTTGGAATACACAATCTTTTGTTATTTGATATCGGGCATTATTATTCACCAAGGATGGAGTTAAGACAACTCCTCTGATCATGATGACATTGAGATTTTTGGTTTGGGAACACAAGGCAATTTTCCTGATGTGTCTGATAATAACTAACCTATGCCAAATTGTAATGAGGTGTTTTATAGATTATCCAGAAGTATGACGTCCTTAAGGACTAATGTTTGGCACCTTCATCTTTTCAAGGCTTATTTAGCCAAAAATATTTGTCCTAGAGGACTTTGGGACCAGATTCAGCCGTTGGTGCCCACTGTGGATCAGGAACTTGAACAGCAATGGTCCTCGGTGCAACAACAAGTGTCTATGGATTTTGTAGAGGCCTTGGCCTCATATTACAATTGGTGTATAGATCACAGTTTGATTGAGGTCACAAAATTATTTGAGAACATGAAACAATTTGAGGGACAAGCCATTTACTAAACATGCCTCCAACAATTAAGCCTGATATTAGAGAAACAATTGAGGGAGAGGAAGATACATAAGTTCAATAGGGATCAGGTAGATTATGATCGGGTAGACTCTTTGGATCACAGAAAAATGTAAAATTTACTAATGTTGGGACCAAACCAAATCAAAAAAGCAACCTAGGTCCATATTAAGAAAAACAGCTACACTTTCTGGGGGGACCTCAGGGGAAGAGTCCTCATCAATGACTGACTCTGAAGCATCACACACCATGACCTCACCTACACCCAAACACAGCAACACGGACATCCCTTTAAGGTCAGCAAACATAGGGCAGGATGCAAATATCATGGACATACCAAATGTGGAGACTTTACTACAAATAATGAGCAAAAAATAAGTGAATGTAAGAATGTTCTTAACATTTCTTCATATTCTCTTACACCTATTGAAGTGGATTTGTTGAATAAAGGTCTCAATTTTGTCCCTGCATTTTTTGTGACTGAAGATGTGTTAATTCATTTTATCGCACATTAAATTTGCAGTTATTTTTTGAACAACATGATAATGTTTCAGCTAATAAACCCGTTTCTTTCCGTAAATCCAGTTTTATGCCCACAATGCAACCAGTAGTTCAATTATTTATGAACAAAGTACTCAAAGATCTACATCTACATTATCAGGACATGGAGCCCAAACCACACAATCTCTCAAAGAATCCACAAATAGTTTTACACGATCTTAAGGCCAACAAGAATATTGTCATTTTGTCAGCTGATAAAGGGGGTACTACTATCGTAATGGATTGGGAGAAATATGGCATTGAAGCCCTCAGACAACTGAATAACAGACAATATTTTATGCCCATGCGGCTGGATCCCACAAGTACATTTAAACAACAGACTGATGCATTTATAAACCTGGCAGTGGAGGAAGGGATTATATCTGAAACCACCTCTAAACATCTAATGGTATCTAATCCCCAGAGACAGAATCTCCATTTGCTCCCTAAAATTCACAAATCCCTTTTTGATCCCCCTGGAAGACCGATTGTATCTGTTCGGGACTCCCTCACAGAACCACTATCAGTGTATTTAACACACTACCTTCATCCTCTATTTAAATATGTTAGAGTCCACATCCAGGATACTACAGAATTTCTCCAAATTATAGCTGATAGTCAGATTGAGCCAGGGTGGTCTTTATGCACACTAGATGTGTCGGCCCTGTACACTAACATACCTCATTGGGTTGGGCTTTTTGCCATTGAACATTGGTTGACTGTATCGGAATTGTATCCACCGGGTTTTAATACTTTTTTTATTGGGCTAACAGAACATGTACTAACCAAAAATGTCTTTTTATTATAAAGACAATTGTTTTTGGCAGACACGGGGAATGGCTATGGCAGCATCCTTTGCACCCATTTATGCTGATCTGTTTATGGCATATATAGAGGAACAACTTATCTATGATCTGCTTCATAATCTATATCTGACTGAAATGGATATTTGGCGTCATTATCTTGATGTCTGTTGGTTACTTTGGAAAGCTGATGTTGCTTTTCTACAGGAGTTTATGGATTATATTAATGACAATAAATGGGGCATTCAGTTTATGTGCAATCATGATATGAATCAAATTACATTTCAAGATGTTCTGGTAAAAAGGAATACAGATCACACCTTGGATACCCAAGTATTTTGTAAATATCCTAAATACAATTCATTGTTGCATGCTTCCAATCATTATCCACCCCATATTATAGACAGTATCCCATAGTCACAGTTCCTTAGAATTAAGCGCATTTGTTCTGATTCCAACACATATGAACATTTTAGGCAGGATATGGTACATAGATTTAAAACCCAGGGGTATAACCCAGGTATAATCACTATAGCCTGTTGGGAGGTTTCATCTTTAGATAGGAGTGAACTTATGGCATACAAGAATAAGACCACCCAGGACTCATCACCGATCAGGTTGATAATAACTTATGGATGGAATACTCATATACTTTCTCAAGTTGTTCAGCGGAATTGGAACATTCTTAGGTCGGATGATAGACTTGCTAATATGCTTCAAGAAAGATGTCTCTTTGGGTATAGAATGGGCAAAACATTAGGGTCACACTTCAACCATTATAAACATAGGTCAGCTAACTCCTCAATACTACATCAAGCCAGCTAGACAGATGACTCCTTTTTGGCTGTTTTCCATGTGAACATTGTGTTCATTGTATTAGAGTAGACAAAACCAAACAATTCGGTAGCCAGCACACTGGCAGGGTTTATGACATTAGAGTTTTTGCAAATTGTTCCAGTGAATGGGTGATATATCTAACAACCTGCTCGTGTATGGCTTTTTATGTGGGTCAGACGTCCAGACCAGTCATATATCGCATCAGCGAACATTTGAGCGACATCAAACACAAGAAAATCAGTAATGCTCTTTATAAACATGTATTAACACATCCAGCTGCATTTGTTAGATTTACGATTATTGATATTAGTCATGGTGACAAAGGAAATAAGATTGTCTGGCATACCATTTTGAACCAGAAAGAAAACAAATGGATAATCAGGTTAGGTGGTTTATTTCTACCAGGGCTCAATGAGCAATTATGACCGGAAAATGAAATAGAGTCACTCTCCTTAACATATGTAATAAATATGGCTGCTTGTGGAATTTTCTTTACACTGAGGAAGGCATTGTTACGACTACTGAACCTGGTCTATTTTTTTCCATATAATAAAATTCTTGCCTCTAGACCATGTTGTGCTGGCTCTACTTTTCTTTTCATGTAATCAGGAGTAACCACTGGAAAAGCAAAACACAGACAACATATGTGAAATACTAACAACAGGCAGGATGCAAAACAAGGAGTGTAGCAAGGGCAACATATATCCTTGTATGTGCCATAGTAGTAACTCAACTGTGCCACCCCTTAAATAACAGTGCATTCTAGTTAGTGGCATAACAGTAACTTCTCTTTGCTTTACCTACTCCCTAAAGAACAGGCACATTAACCATTTTGCTAATAAAACACATTTGAAATTCTAAACATTCATTCAAATGACCTGTCCCGGAAACATTTGTACATATGTATTAAACAGCTTACTGTTTTCATGTATTGTCAATTATTTGCACCTCTGAAATGGCTTGACAGTCAAGGTGATGACATCAGTACAGTTCTAGCTAATGCATACAGATAACAGTGTAAAAGGCTTTGCTTCACAGTATTCATTAATATATTCCAGCACATGCATTATGTAGGTAAAAAAAATGACAGCATACCTGCTGGAGTTCAATACTCCTCTGTAAAGATAGTTTGGGAAAAATGTTGCTTTGCTGAACATGTAGCAAGTATCCCCACCATCAGTTTGGCTAGCTACACATTCGCCTTTTGATAATGGAGTAGATTATTAATTGACTGCATCTGTGTAGGCTGTGTTTCAGAGATGCTAATTACAGCATAAGCAGCTGAATTACATGGTAATCAATGAATCTGGTGAAGCTATTCAAGAAGTTATAAAACAACCATTTAGACTCCATGTTGTTTTTTCCTGTCGATTTCAAAAGTAGTGGAGTACAGACACAGAAAATCTATACAGACAGAATGTTAGGAGCTGCTGCTGCTTAACTCCATTTGTATGTGCTACAGGATGCAGGCAATGCTGCTGCTGCTGCTGCCAATAGGCCTAGGCTGAGACAGAGCAGAGTTTTCAGGCCACATTTAACTTATCACAATATAAATGACATGGACCTTGTAGAGCGCTACAGGGTGGAAGGGACACAATACAGGAACCTTATAACCTCTGCCACCCTCAACTCAGAGCCACAGCCTTTACCTCCCCATTTATTGCGTGTGCACTGTTTGCCTCACAGTTAGCCCAGAACTAACCCTGGGGCAACTGTTGCATTTACAAGGTTAAGTCCTGAACTTGTACTATATTTTTTTAAACATTATGATATGTCCGTGAATTTCATCACTTGGTACAGTAAGCAACTACAAGGTGGGCGATTTGTATAGAAATTAATGTCACATGTGACAGCAGAGAGTTATTTGACTTGTATGTGTCCATTAGCAAGTAGCATGCCTCAGACCTTATAGATTCACACATTGATACCTCCCTAGAGTAATGATGATCACTGCATGCCCTCAGTTTAGCACCATACATTTGAAATGGGAAATCATAACACAGAGAAGTTTGAAAGTAATGAGACATATAGCAGTTTCCAGCTTTACGACAAGCTAGCATGATGCAAAACAAGGAGAGTAACAAGAGCAACATAGTCTTGTTGTGTTATAACAGTAGCCCAGTCAGGGTCCACCCCTTGAAAGAGCACTATACTATTGCATAGTCCATGACAGGAACCCAACTTTGCTCTTCTCCCCCAAAACAGCAGTCTATAGTTGTTTGTGGCATCCAAACTTCTATTAATTTGATAGAAGCTGCATATCATATCATATTTTCTCAGTGAATATCCAATTTCTGACACATTTTAAAGTAAATGATATAAACTGGTTTACACACTGCATGTCTTTGAGCACTGGTCAGATAAGTGATGAATGACCAAGAAACACAGAAAAGTAAAACACAGCTGTATATCTGCAAGGAATAACCATAACAGGTTGTGTGATTATTAAGTGCACTACATTTACAAATAACAGGTCATGCCTTGATATCAGTATACATTCAATTGCACTTCGTTGTGTGAAGAATTATGTCATGTATTTGCTGCAAAGGTGTTTGTGGGGAAAAGATGGATATGTCCTCCCTCCTTTTTTGTGACAGTGCATTGCAGTGAGAGTTGGGATCAATACCTATGAATTCATATCTCATGTATACTAACAGTTTCTACACTGTATGTCATAGATTGCTTTTCTGCATTTTAATGAATTTTCAATGTTATATACTTTTTTCCTTTTTGTTTTTGGGGAACCACTGTTTGTGTGATGTGCCACTAGGTGCAAACAGCTTTGGTTATGTGCATTTTGTTTGAGCATACAGTGGCACTGCACAAACCAGACAAATGGGACATCCAGATAGTAGATAAGACTCAGGCAGACAGAATAATACACTGAATACATTTAATTAATACTGCTGGCCATCATGCAAATACATTTCCCGGAAGTGTACACTATTGTGCAACATGTTTGCATGATGGTAAGTAATGCACAACACTTTCAAATGTTGCAAATCCAGTAATTGTGCACTCCCAGTAGGTGCAACACCTGCAATTGGTGGAAAAACATCATTCTACATTGGTTTTGATCTGTGATAGGCATGGCTGGCATTCCTGGAGAGTTTTTGAGATTCTGTGCTCAAAGACAGATTTTCCAGTTATCCAAAGTGTTTCTTGAATTCCTGGTGAGTGAACATCGACCCAGGCTGTTGCAGTAGGACTACTGTGGCTCCGATTACAAGGCAGAGGCATGGAATAGTTTGGTCCAGGCTCCAACCAGTAATACCAGTATCTCCCACACTGGTGGACAATGTAGGAATCACTACAGAGATCTCAAGATGAGGATGAGGGATACCCTCGACCATTGGACCAAGGAAAGTATGACTGGGGGCACCCACAGATCTGTAAGTATAACTTACAGAGACTACTTGTCAGAGTTAAAAGCTGGCTTTAGACAGGATTGGTATGCTTAATGATATTCTGTTCTGTTCTGTTTTTTTCCACAGCTGTCACAGACTGGAAACAGAGTATATGAACCTATGTTGCTAGATTGGCATGGATGCAAGACGCATGTGGTATGTATGCAGACCAACAGTGGAGTTACTTTAGCATTAAATGTTACAATGCATTTATTTGTTAATTATACAGTTGTATCAAATTGTACATTAATTTCTTAACTGTAATAGGTTAGTATGCATGCATTACTCTGGAGGGCAAAACAACAGTTCATTATTACAAAGTAGTCATAGGTACTACCTACAAAAATCCACACTTGCCAAATACAGAATAGTTTTAAGGCTTCATAGGTATTACAATGTAATGTCAGAGGTGTAAAGCAGTGACACTAATGGCTTGCTGTAAACTGTAATCAGTTAATTTAGACAACACAAATGTGCAATGCATGCACATGTCAAGAATTGCTTACTGCAAACTGTAGTACACTGTGCATTTGTAAGAAGCTGGATAGCCTTAACAGTAAACAAAGGTATTTCTTAGGATCTGATACTGTTAAAAGCAAATGTAATTGAAAAGACTCAAATATTTGCATCAATGCTTTGTATGTCACATTGAAGTTACTACTGTTCTCCCTCTTTTCCTCTCACCCCAACCCTTTTCTATCTTCTTTTTGTGTGTTTATTTTTTTTTTTTTGTTTTTCCCACAGCACAGACGGTAGGATTATTCCATGGGATCCACCTGCTGCCACTCCAATGGCTACAGCACCACTGCACAATACATCTAGTGCAGAACTTGGTAGCACTCCCTGTGCTGCCCCTGCACTACCCAGCCCCTCAGATAGTTCTACCCCAGAGGATAGGTCTGTGGTTCCTTCTGGGAGCAGTGACAGCGGGGATGAATTTATCACCCATGACAAAGTGTCAGAGATGGTGCATAGAACTGTGCATTGCACTGTTGGTGCATACTTATGCCAAATGGAGACACTGCTCTCCATTGTTGTATCTGATAACAGAAGGAGACACAGGCATTAGACACTGCATTCTTAGGCACAGTGAGGTGACAGTGATGGCATTCCACTGGGTGAGGAATCGATTCTCACTGTCACCCAACTTGACGTCCATGGGTTCACAATGTCCCCACCCTCACACCAACCATGGTGTTCACCCACCTCATGTGTCCTACACCATCTATGTCTCTTGTCTTGTTTGTCTTGTCTGTTTGCAACTGCTTCTTCAGCTGCCCAGCTTACTGCACCCAGTCATTCCTATAGTCATTCCCCAGCATTCCTCTCTCTCACTCTCTCTCTCTCTCTTTCTCAAAAGAAGAAAAAAAAGGGGGGGGGGAGGCACCTGTCCCACAAAAAAATCATCCCATACATAGCTCTCCATTTCACAAATGTGTTTTCATGGCACTCATGATTCTGTCCAATTCTTTACACAACAGATTGTGTTGTGGTCAGCCATCTCTCTGGAAGTGACAGCCCAAATTCAGCAAAATGTGTGCATATATGTTCATGTTTTATTCTGGAAGAAATTGATAACTATGGTTCTTTCCTACATCCTTCATGCATATTTCTGCCTTGCGTTCACTTTGGTCAACCCCCTTCTTGCTTCCATTTCACCACTTTTCTGTCTTTCCCGTTTCTTTTCTTTAAAGCATAATTGTACAATGGTGCACATCATGCACTAACCCAAAGCTAAGGCAAATCCATTTCTAAGTATTATATAGTTGGACGGGAAACCAGCACCATATAGCCATATTTTAGACACTCCATACCAACTATCACACTTCAGAATTTGGATTTGCACATACAATTATTTGACATGGTTAATATACACCTTGATTCGAACCAAGAACCATCTGAACAAAACAAATACATGTATGACTGCATTAACAAGTGGTGCTACAGCCTGAATATTTTGGTATTAGCGCACTACTGCTGTACAAGAATAAATGAGTATCCCACAATAATGCTTTCTAAAACATTATAGGGGGTCATGCAATGCCGTTTCATAGAAATGTAATGAAAAAGTTACAACATTAGTGATATGGGGAACAAGCATAGGGAAGTACAAATGGAAATCATTCCTAAAGTATGTCACTTACTATTGAATGTATTAAGTACATGTGTGAGGTAACTGACTCCATGGCAGTGGGTGTTAATGCATTGTTGTTGGAGGCAGATGGTACTGAGTTTGAATATAGGTTAAAGTAAGAATTTTGCAAGCAATGCTTTAACTATATCTAGTTATATTGCTGCCTTTTATCGTTGCTTCATGTTGGTGCACACCATACACCATAGCATAATAATTCTTTAAAGAAAAGAGATGGGAAAGACAGGAAAGTGGTGAAATGGAGAAGAAGCAGGGGAATGGACAAAGTGGAAGCAAGGCAGGAATGTGTAGGAGGGATGTAGAAAAAAAAACTTAGCTATCTATTTTTTCCAGAATAAAACATACACATTTTGCTGAATTTGGACTGTCACCTCCAGAGAGAGGGGTGGCCACAACACAATCTATTGTACAGAGAATTGAAAAGAATCATGTGTGTCATGAAGAAACGCTTATAAAATGGACAGCTATGTATGAGATGTTTTTTTTTTTTGTTTTGTGGGACAGGTGCCTTTTTTTGAGAGAGAGAGAGGAATGTTGGGGAAGGGCTGTAGGAATGTCTGGGTGAAGTAGGTTGGGCAGTTGAGTAAGCAACTACAGACAGACAAGACAAAACAAGACAAGAGACAGGGATGGTGAAGGACACATGAGGTGGGTGAACACCGTGGATGGGGAGACGATGGGAAATCTTAGTCCCATGCATGCCAAGGCAGTTGATACTAAGAATTTAGTCCTCACCCAGTAGACTATCATCACTGTCACTTCACTGTGCCTCTGGCTGCATTGCCCAATGTCTGCAACTCCTATTGGTGCAATGTATAAGGATGGAGAGTGGTGCTCCATCTGGCATAGGTGTGCACCAACAGTGTGGCACATAATCTTATGCACCATCCCTAGCACTTCATCACAAGCGATAAACTCACTCCCTCTGCCATTGCTCGCAGAGGGTGCCACAGGCCTACTCTCCAGGGCAGAATTACCAGAGGGGCTAGATAGCACAGGGGTGGCAGAGGAGGTGCTAGTAGCTTCTGCACCAGACATGCAGGTAAGTGGTGCTGTAGCTAGTGGAGTGGGGGCAGGTGGATCCTGTGGGACAACCCTACACTACTGTGCTATGGGAAAAACAAAAAATAAATAAATAAATAACACAAAAAAAGAGAGAAAAGTGTTGGGGTGAGAGAAAAAAAGGGAGAACATCAGTAAGTTCATATGTGACTTACAAAGCACTGATACATTTAAATGACTCTCTTCTGTTACTTATATTTTTAACACTACAAACTCCTAACAAGTTTCTTCCTTACTTTTAAGACTACTCAGTTTATAACAGAGGCACAGTATAGTACAGATTGTAGCCATCAAACCTTGATGTGTGCATATATTGCACATATGCATGCTCCAATTATACTGATTACAGATTACAGAAGGCCATTTCTGCCACTGGCATAGAGGTATGAAGTTACATTCCAATAATGATGAAAACCTAATAGTTTTGTATATTTGGGAAGTCTGTTTTTTGTACCACAACTGATCACTATGCTAAAATTCTGTACTGTTTTGTCCTACAGACTATTGCATGCATACTTTCTTTTTACAGTTTAGAGATGCATGCTCACTATTATTTAAGAGTATGGTGCCATTGTTGTGTGCTATAGACTAAGGCATGCATAGTTTCTTTTACAGTTGAGATATGCATGCTCAGTTTAAAACAACTATATGAAATACCAACTAATATCCTTAACTTTTAAAGCTACAAAATTACTGTGCAAATTATTATTATTATTATTAAAATACTATTATGAATGCATACCTCATGCTTCTCACATCCTTACTAGATGCGTGGCATGAGATCGGACAATTTAGACTTACTCCTCAGCAGCTGTGGAAAAAACAGAACAGAACACCATTATGAGTACCAGTTTTGATTATATTAAGCTTTTAGCTCTTATAATAAATCACTGAAATTGATGCTTGCACATCTGTGGGGTATCCTGTGCCCAACATTCTCCTATCAAAAGGTCAAGGGTATCCCACTTTTTCCTCTGGACATAGTGTCTGCATTGCTCACCTGTCACACTGGTTAAGGCCCTGCCAACACTATTCCAGGCTTCAGATTTATATTCTGAGCCTGAATAGTCCCACTGTAGCAACCTGGGTCCATGCTACATAACTAAGAGTCCAACAAAAATGTTAGACTCTTGGTCACCACAGCAGTGTGCCTGAAAGCACACATCATCTTCAGCAACACCAGACATGCTTGCCACAGTTGAAGCTGAATGTCTAATGGGCATTTCCAGCCAGTTGCATTTTATATGCTGTTGTTTCCCACCTATTGCATGTCTTGTACTTGAGATTGTGCACATTTTGGATTTGCATCACTTGAAAATATTGTGCATCGCTTACCATTGCACAAACATGGTAGGTAATGGTGCACACTGGTGGGTACCATGTTTGCATGATAGTGAGCGATGCGCAACAGTGGTGAATTAATGCAATTCCTAGCTTATTAGATATACATGCAGTTGTGTAAATGGGCTAGTCAAATGTAACATATATACAGTCCTCCAATACTTACAGCTATTACAACAAGAAGGTTGAGAAAACAATTGTATATGGTGCAAGTAATTGCAATACTCTGCAATTTCACAAAAATAAAACAAAACCTGCACACCTGTACTAGAACCCTGGTCCATCTGCATTCCACACCTATACATGACACCTGCTGCCACGGGATTAATGAGATGATATCACCTATCTTAATAGTTATTATAGTGCAACACTGCTTACCATGGTTGAGTGATGTACAATATTATTAATTGAATGCATCTAGTTCATATGTGTGGCTGTCTGGGTCCTGTCTACAACCTGGGTAATCCATTCCTCCCGTGTGCACTTCGCTCAGACTAGGTGAGCAGAGCTATACATGTTTATGCTAAGTGGTGCATCACACAAACACTGGCAAAAAAAAAGACAAAAGCACTACACCCTCACTCCGCACTGGCCCTTGTTTTCAATTATAAAGGAATTCCCAATATTATTCTAGCATGTCCAAAGGTCAGTTGTCAATCTCCTCTCAAGTCCAGCTGGTGAATCTGGGAATCTTGAGGCAATGTTACAACTGCCTCATTTACACAGACAACCCTCTCCTCCTCCCAACAAATTCCAACTCATGTGAGAGATGCAACCATATAGCCAAACTGGAGGCTAAGCTCTCTCAACTCAGTACTGGCATAACCAGTCAGGAGGAGAAGGAAACCACACTCACTACAATTCCAGTCTCACATAGAACTACCATGACAGCAAACCAAACACATAATCACACAAAAACATACTCGGAGGCTCTAAATAAAGATCTGCCTAAGCAGCAGAGACCTCCAAAGCAGACACCCAAGCAACCGCTACCCCAAAACAAAACACGTGCAATACATATCTCACAAAGCCAGTGTGCTAAACATTCACAGCCCTTAAGACTAAACAACACACCTGATACACTTGTAATAGGTGACTCTATCATCAGGCACAATGACGTCCCGCTCACCAGGCTGAACAAGGAGAGCGTCACGGTGAGCAGCCTGTCGGGCACTAGGATCTGCCACATAACACAAGCACTTAGGTCACTCCAAGGCAAGTACAAATATGACTCAGTCATTTTCCATGCTGGTGTGAATGACCTGAGACGTACCTGCCTGGACTACATGAAAAGAGACATAGAGGAGCTCTCTGAGCATGTAGCCCAGGCCGGTATGACCCTGACCTTGATGATCAATTTCAACAATTGGCTTAAGTACTGGTGTCATTCAAAGGGGATCCAATGCCTGTCAGCTTGGGATGATATGCTCGACAAGCCACGATGCTTCACTAGGAACAGCTTGCACCTGTCACCCCTGGGCTTTCGGATATTGGCAAAGGCTCTTGCTACCCCCATAGTGCCTTTTTTAGGCAAGGCTCAAAAGACAAACCCACCTCCATAGGTATCACAGGGGATAAGAAACTAAGAGTAATGCTACTCAACACCAGAAGTCTAAACCTCAAGATGCACGCACTCGAAACTCTCCTTAGCATGGAGAACATCGATATCTGTGCAGTAACAGAAACCTGGTTCAGGGCTCCCGAGAGCATTCCAGCACTACCAGGTTATACCTCATACCATGCTTTTTGGCCCCAAAACTTGGACCGAACCACAAAAGGAGGGGGAGTATTGATATTCATCAAAGATACCCACACCTCCAGGTTGGTGGCAAAGCTCGAAGCATTAGAGACTATCCATGTGCAACTAACAGTGGGTAAAACTGCCTTCCAGTTTATACCCTGCTACAGACCACCCTCCCAAACCCAGGTACCCCACTCAGCCTTCCTGAGAACACTGGAAAATATGAAGGTCTCTCCAAACAGCATTATATTGGGTGACTTCAACTACCCAAACATAGACTGGGAGCATTACTCTAGCTCCGACACCCTAGCCCAAAGGTTCCTAGAATTTATAAACTCAAATGCTATGGAACAACTTGTTGCCACTCCCACAAGAGGGAAACACATACTGGACCTGATCATCACCAACATGGGGACTCCATGCTCCAGACCAGAAGTGTATCCCTCACTGGTAAGATCAGACCATAAACTAATCTCACTGGATATTCACATCCCAACCCCACCCCCTGCCCAGAAAACCACAGTGAAAAACTTCACTAAAGCAAATTTCACACTCCTCAAAACCGAGGTGGAATCCTTCAAAGCCCCCAGGCCTGTGGAAAATACGGCCCAGACTGCAGAATCCTTTATAAACGCATTCTATGAACACCTTCAGGAATGCATGGATCATGCGATCCCAAATAAAACCAAGACCCAATCCTCCAAAGGCAGACGTCCTGTCTAGTGGACCCCAGCCATAAACAAACTATACAATAGAAGGAGGAAGCTACTAAATGACAGAGCAAAATCCCAAAAAGGGAAGGCATCACTGATCAGTATTAGCAAAAAACTACGGGCACTCATAAAATTGTCTAAGGCCAGCTTCGAGAGAAAAATTGCACAGGACACTAAGGATAATCACAAGGCTTTCTTTAGTTATGTTAGGAACCTGGGTGGTAATTCCCAGATATGCTCAGAATTAGTCCAAAATGACAAAAAATACACCGAACCCACAGACATTGCCAACATCCTAGCTGACAGGTTCAGTGCAAACTTCTCCCCCCCTCCCCACCAAAAGGGCAAATATCTATCCCAGCAGAGTGCTGCCCCCCTGACATCTCAGATGTTCAGGTAAGAGCCTCCCTCTCCAAAGCAAAAAACACAGCATCAATGGGACCAGATGGTGCCCCGGGCTGCATCCTACATGAACTCCAAGAAGAGCTAAACCCAAATATAAAACTACTGTTCAATCTCAGCCTTACTACAGGATATGTGCCCAAAGAGTGGCGTACAGCAACAGTGGTCCCTCTCCATAAAGGTGGTGCCTCAACGGATCCTGGAAACTATCGCCCCATAAACCTGACTAGCTTGGTCTGCAAAGCTATGGAAAGGATCATCATGGACCTCATAAATAAAGATATTGGGGACCTACAGACACTGGATCCTACCCAGTTCGGCTTTGTTAAGGGCAGATCCTGCCTCTTAAACCTGGTTGATTTCTTTGAAACAGTCACCAAGGCCATTGACTAGGAGAAGGTGGTCCACACAGCCTACCTGGACCTCGCAAAAGCCTTCGATACAATACCCCACTCGGGCATTATAGATAAGCTCACCAGCTTAAATATAAACCCCTATGTCACTAGATGGATTGCAAACTGGCTCAAGGACAGAACCCACATGTTTAGAATTGCTGGAGCCATGTCAGACTCCAAACCAGTTACAAGTGGTGTCCCACAAGGCTCAGTCCTGGGACCTCTCTTGTTCAGTATATATTTCTCGGAGGTACAGGCCAATACGGAAGGACTGTGGCTGACCAAGTTCGCAGATGTCTGCAAACTGGGTGCCATAATCGACTCTCCAGCCGACACAAGCATCCTCCAAAAGGGCCTCATTGAAACAGACAACTGGTGCCAGAGCCATGGCCTCAAGCTAAATGCCAAAAAGTGTATAGTCATCCCCTTTGGCAAAACAAAGTGCCCACAAATTACCAAATGGGTGGTAATCCATTAAGTACAGAAGAAGTAATTAGGGACCTGGGGACCCAAGTTGATAGCAATCTCTCATTTGACAACCACGTGGCCAAAGTGGTTAGAAAAACATTTTATATAGCCCACCTAATCATGAAGGGATTCACATCTAGATCAGGGGAGGTCATCGTGCCTCTTTACTCATCCCTCATCAGGCCCATATTTGAGTACAATGCCCCTTTTGATATGTACCTTACCAGACACCTGCAGCAACTGGAAAGACCCCAAAAGTACCTCACCAAGAGGATCAAAGGGCTCAAACAGATGCCATATGCTGCCCTGTTAAAGAAACTCCAGCTCTACTGTGGCATACCACCTGTTCAGAGGTGATCTGTGCCTGATGTATAAAGCCATGTCAAACCCGAAATTAATGGACATGCTGCACCTCAGAAAATCCAAATCCCATCGAGCTACGCGCTCGAGAGACTTGAACCTCAGCACTGAAATAAATAGGACATGCTGGAGGGACAGATTCATAACTCAGAGGCTCCCTTCACTCTGGAATAAAATCCCAGTCCAGGTTAGGCAGAGTCCCTCATTGTCTCTCTTCAAGAGGAATCTTGATGAGTGGATGGGAGATTGTAGGTTTACCCCGAGTATCACTTCTGTGTCACTGTTAGACAGAGGCACAGTATACTAACCTCGAAAAAGGGCATAGCAAAATAAATTTAAAATGGGTGGCGAAAGCCAAACACATTCTGGCTTGGCTTATAAATGCCCTAGGGCAGATAGCCTAGCATGAACCTATGAACCTATGAAAAAAAATGAAAGCATAAAAGGCAGACTGTCCACAATTTTGTAGAATGTCCAGATATTTGCATCATATATTTGGCCTGCTCCTTGTAAAATGTGTGATTTATTGTGAAATCACTGAAGATTGCAGTCAATATATAATGACATATATTTCTGTTCCGTACTTCATATCTTTCAGAAAATGCATGCTTGCCCTTTGTCCTGTCATTAGTTTAGTAATTGAGTGGAATGATCCACATTCAGTATACAGGTTTCATGGCCAGTAACACTGGGTTGAGCCACAAAACCTTTCTTACATGCTCCATACATCATTAATGTTCATGACGCAAGGCTGAACGATGCCACACCATGAGCAATATTACATACATCAATACACTATGTAGGCTCTGTCCAGAACCTACACAGAGTTTATTGAATCCTGCAGTATGTGTATAAGCGGTGTTTGCTGCTTCCATGTATTCATATCCAGTTATTAAGTTACAAGCATATATATTTGAGAGTATATTGCTATATTATAGCATTGACTAATTTGTTTTACAATGACAATAACATCAAATAACAAGGTTTCTGCACCTCATTTCAGTTGATAGCTTTGTTTTTATACACCCATTATCTGGAACATAAATATATATATTAACAGAAGTATACTTTTCTTACTGTTGCATTTAGATGGATTTTTGTTTCAGTATTTATTAGAATAAAGTTAAAAAATGCTAAGACCATCAATACCATATATTGTGAAGATGACGTTAAGGAATAATATTTGGTTTTGACTGCCAAAGGCATTATACTTAAGTTGGGAGCTCTAAAATAACTTTGTAAAAGTGATCACAGACAGTAAACACTAGTATTATTCAGTTAATAACTAATTAAATAAGTTGGCAATACACAGCACTTCAAAAATCCTGATTTATATATTATCCTTTATGCATACTGCTGATAGTAATTTGCAAGGTTGTTTTAATGCTGATTTGTTCTTAAGCACATAAATTTGGCATCCAGCCTTAAATGATCATCATGACATATAAGGTTTCAACTGCTACTCAACCATATTATGGAAAGAGGAATTTCAGTCATAATGAAATATTGACTTTGATATGAAGATATTAAATACTGACCCATATTTATATATTCAAAATTCACCTCCGGATGGTAAGCACACATTATGGGCGGCCACGGTGGTGCAGTGGTTAGCATTGCCACCTCACAGCAAGAGGTTCTCTGGTTCGATCCTTGGCTGGGGTGTCTTCTGTGTGGAGTCTGCATGTCCTCCCTGTGGTCATGTGGGTTTTCTCCAGGTGCTCCTGTTTCCTCCCACATCCCAAAGACATGCTGTAGGTGGATTGGACACTCTAAATTGGCCCTAGGTGTGAGTGTGTGCCTTCTGTGGAAGGTTGGGCGCCAGGCTGGCAACTCAACACCGTAAAACTCCACTGCCAATCATGAGCGGACAAGGTGATCCACTGTGGTGACCCCTAACTGGGAAAAGCCAAAAGAAGAATGGTAAGCACACATTATATAAGTGTAGAAGTCAAATATATATAGTTATATATGTATGCTAATAAATGCATGAGTGAGTGAACATATCTAAACCTATATCCATATGTGTGCATCTCTCTCTGTTTTGATGTGTATATATATAAATAAATATATATATATATATATATATATATATATATATATATATATATATATATATATATATATAAAATATACACATGTGTGTGTGTGTGTGTGTGTGTGTGTGCATACACATACAGACATACAAAGAGAGAGCGAGAGAGAAGAAAGAGAGAGACACACCATATTCTCATGTTTTTCTAAAGACATTTAAATAAGGACTGCCTGTAACACAGACATGCACAAAATGGGTTAAACTATTTAATAATCATTATCAGAAACACTGAACAAACTGTCTTTATGATTTCAATAATAGTTTCTGTGTTGTGTAAGAAGCACTGATGAAAGATTTTATGCAGCAAACAACTTTACCTTTAGGACATAATTTTAATTGTATGCTCATTGAACATGCAAACATCTTAAAACTGCAATGCAGCTGTAAACAGAATAATGGATATTTTTACAGATTTTCTTTTTATTACCTGTTTTGATGGTTCATTTTTTTAAACCAGTGCAATTGTGTTCCCCAAAGGTGAAATCAATTATCTCTAGAGATATTTCTAGCTATTAGATTTCGTTTTCAACTGCAAAACAACCTATGTAATTAATGGATGAATTCTTATTAAATAATGAGAAACAATTAAAGCATTTCAAGCAATCATTAGGAGAGTGCAACTTCAAAAGCAAAACAGTAATCCCAAACCAACCTATTGCCAAGATTTGTTTTAATTGTGACAGTTATGTTTTTAATGTCCTTCATATTAATACATTCATATTTCACAGTGCTTTGTAACCTTCAAAAGGTCATTTTAGAAAATTTATCAAGTTAACAGAATTAAATAAATAGCCAATTTTTGTAATAACTGTATGTGAGTGACATAATTTTATATTAATGGTTAATCTGTGCCATTTCAGGTTATCTCATACACTTTCCATATATGGATTAAACTGCATCATGTTTAAATATATCTTTGAAAGTGTATTTCTTTTTTAATGTGCACACATATTGCTGCAATAAAATTAGCTGAATGTTTTTCTCTCTTTTTTTTTTTTTTGTAACACCACATTGATTTTTTTAGACTGTAACTTTACAAGAATGAATTCAGGTGAATATGCAATAAAAGTACTCCTGGACCTTTCTTAGTCATCGACCCCTCAACGAAGTTTTCACAGAATTTAATAATGTACTCCCTAACATACTCAGCTCCCTTGCCCCTATACGCAATGTCAGAATAAAATCTGCCATATCCCCTTGGCTAACCCCACTCTACTCACTCCTTAATGGCCCAAAGGGACAAAAAGTGGAAACTCTGGACCAGAACCAAGCTATCCATTCACCTCCAACAATATAGACAACTTTGTAACCTTACTAAGAAAACAATTAACAATGACAAAAGGAAATACTACTCAAACTCTCCTAAAACTTATCTACATAACCCAAATAAATTCTGGAATACAATTAATCAAATACTACATACTGGCAACCCATCAACTCCCCACCCAAGCCCCACTAGCACTCCCATCCAAACTGATACTAACTTTAACTCCTAATTTCTAGACTCCATTAATAAAATTATCAACCATCCACACATTAACCCCACCCCACACACCATCCCTTCTGCTCCCTCTAACACCTCCTCTGCTTTCTCCTTGAAAACTGTATCCACCCAATACATACAATCTCTGCTCCTTAAGCTCAAACCTTGCTCTCCCTCAGTAGACAGTCTCCCTCCACTCTTTCTCCAGCTAACTGTCAACATCTTAGTCCTACCCATCTCTAATTTTATCAACCAATCCATTACTGAAGCTAAAGTCACAGCCATCTAGAAAAAGTTCTACACTCTCCCCATCCATAAAGGAGGTAACTCCACCTAACTATCCTTCTGTAGGCCCATAGCAATTCTATCACCCCTCTCTAAGATCTTGGAAAAATGTGTACACAAACAGATCCTACAATACCTTATTCAAGAGAACCTAATCACCCCCACCCAACATGGCTTTCACCATAGTACCTCAACTGCTCTCCTCTCCTTCATAAACACCATCTCACAAACTAAAGATCAGAATAGTCTAGTCTCCTGTCTCTTTCTTGAGCTCTCAAAAGCATTCAAAACCACCTCCCACCCACTCCTGTTAGACAAACTATCTCATTTAAACCTATCCACCACCACCATCTCCTGCTTCTCTAGTTACCTCAGCAATCATTTCCAATCTGTCAAATGGAGCTCTGCTTTCTCCCCCAACTCCCTATTTGGATGGGAGTACCACAAGGCTCAATCCTAGGACCACTGTTGTTTAATATCTTTACTAATCAATTATCTACCTCTACCCCACACTTATCACTAGTGCAGTATGCAGATGACACCACAGTCATCACCGTTGATGATACCCTTCCTGAGCTCCATACAACTCAGGACTCCTTTTTGCCCATTGAAAACTGGCTCAACCAAAAACCATCTAATCTTAAATCCAAAGAAGACCAAACTGTTACTCTTCATGCCTAAAACTATGACTGAGCTGAAACCATCCTTCACCATCATACCCACAATAACACACCCATTACAGTTGAAAGCCACACCAAGCTACTAGGGGTCATTATTGATGACCAGCTAAAATTTGACCTGCATGTTTTAATTTACATTAAGAAAACACATCAAAAACACAGTCTTCTTTACAGAAACAAAATCATTCTCTCATGTAAAGCTAAAGCAGCTCCATCACATGCCTTACTACTCCCAACCCTTCTCTACAGCTCTCAAATTTTCATTAATTTATAGACCTCCCTCATTACCAAACTAGAGTCCACATACAACAAGGTAGATAAATTCGTTGATGAACTACCGTTCTCCTCTCATCACTGCTTAGCATTCCATAAACTGAACTGGTTAGAGCTTCCCCCATAACCTTCTCCTCTCTCAGCTTCCAATAATTAATTCTATTCTATACCCGCCCTCTTTCTGCCCCAGCATCTCATCTATCATCTCCTCCTAGACCCCAGCAAGAACACTCCGGAGCTCTGACTAACATCTCCTGTCCATTCACAAACCCAAGATCTACATAGGAAAAAACCTTTATAGCTGTTACCTGGCTGAACACTGGAATAAACTACCACTTGGCATCTGACACCTTAGACCCAAACTACATTTCAGAAAGCCAGTAAAAAAATCACTTAGGCAAAAATAAACTATGCCTATGCTATCTTCCCCCCCTGACCGACCCATCTCTATAGCCTACCCAGTATTTCATGTTCTTCTACTTCAGTGAGATCCTACCTTCCTCCTTATCTCGGTTCACTTCAACACTGCAAATAATCTTTCCTAACTCTCTGCCTTCAACTTACACTCTTAAAAACATCTTTCATGCTACCTCTTCTTCTCCCTTTCACAGCCAGTTTACTGTACTGATGTATAACTTTCAACAGTTGAAAGACCAAGCTTAGAAACACTTACCTAATTACATTTTACAACACCATATTAACCACTATTCTTTGTTTTGTAAATGTCAACTGTATTGTTTTCATTTTTATTCTGCACTGTACAGTAATGTGCGCTGATATGTACAGACAGATTGTCATTCATTTTAAGCTACTTTTGTATATATCTACTTGTGACTTTGACAGTGATGTTGTACTATTATCTCTGTACTAATTAACTTAAATATATGTATTAACTGTGGAGCTTTTCTCCCTGGGTCTCCACTGAAAAAGGGCTCCATCCCAGCTGGACCAACCCGGTCAACAATTGTCAAATAAATAAATAAATAAATATTGCTGCCGGTATATTCTTTTTGAATAAACTGCTTGACATTCTTATCAAGAGGCAGTGAATGAAACAATGTTTCTTTTTAATATCACAAGCATTCTTTTAAGAGAAATTAATACTGCTGCATATTAAATCAATCTTTAGATTATTACATGATAATCCATGAACATTTTCAGTAATAGTGTAACCATAATATTATGCAGATATAAAGTTTTTACCTTTAGGAGACTAAAGGAAGAAAAAAAATAACATCATAAAATATCATAATACCCTTTCTCCAATCTGCATGAATGCAATTAACTGGCTGCTCCCACCATGTTTGATGAAAACATTGAATGGTTTGTGAAACAATATTGTTTCTGAATACCAGTGAGTATATAAAATATCAAATGCCACTGAACAATTTGATAACTGCAGTCCTTAATACTGTTTAGTGCAACTTGCAGAGGGGTAGAAACAGGAATTTCCTGCCTTATTAAACATCTGTGGTCTGTAGCCCAATTCGCCTTTTATAGTTCCTTGAAAGTCCCATATATTATTGCTTATTTGCTAGTGGCTGAGTTCCTGTTTTTTCTGTGACTATAGATGTGGCCATATTTTGGTGTGACCCACAAGGAATTAGAGTCCAAAGGAGTGGAGAATGTCTTTTTGCTTACATGACCATATGTAGTTTATCATACTTGCCATACAGTATTTTCTAAAATGGTGAGGAAAAAAAAACTTCTCTTATCTGTAAGTAAAGACATCATTTCCTTTAAACACCACAGTATGACAAATTCAGTGTCATTGGGAAAAGGAAAGAGGGTAATATAAAACTATAAGCAGATTTATCAGGAAGAAGTTTGAGGGCAAATGATGTGAATGCAATTTCATTTGATAGAAAAAAATAGTTGAAAGAGAAATTGAATCACACTTGGAATAATTCATCTTGGGATAAATTATCTGCTTGATGGACTAAAAGATGCTGTTGTCAGAACAACAAAAGGAACGCAAGGATTGTTTCACAGCTGAAAGCAGTATAGTATCATTTTAAGAGGTGCTATTGTTTTAAAGTTGTTACAGATAAAACATCAAGATTAATGGCTGACTATTAATATCAGTACCTCCATAGATTTAAACCATTGAAGATAACTAATAAACTATTCAATGTTCACTATGCCATAAACTAAACAATATTTATCAGTCCTCTTCATATAACAAGTACTAAAATTCCTCACACAGAAATTGATCCACATATTATATGGATTGTATGACTTCCCATTTGCATTGGGTTCATTCTGGTTAAACACAACTGAATCCAGTGCTGCTTCCAAAAATAACATCACCATAAAAATTGCAAACTTAAATAGTAAAATCATCCACAACAAAATGAAATCAGTGGAAACATGGATTACTCCCACAGAACTTAAAATTATATCCTTTCTTAGCCCTTCATAAAACATAATGACAAACTTTCTCAGTTTTGGCATGACAAGTGTTTTGTAATAGAAATAACTGCTTGAAAGGATAGGGTGTACAGTGCAAAATATCAATAAAATCATCCATGCTGCTACTGTTTCTTCATTTGCTTCAATCATGGGAAATTATTCCAGTTAATGTCATTGTTGTTTGTCTTTTCGGCTTTTCCCGGTTAGGAGTCGCCACAGCAGAACTCCGGTCCACTAATGATTGGCAGTAGATATTTTTATGGTGCTGAGTTGCCAGCCCGACACCAAACCTTCAATGAAGGCATGCCCATTCATGCATGTCTTTCTGAGGCCACTCGACTGTGGGGAGGACATGCAGACTCCACACAGAAGGCACTCCAGCCATGAATCGAACAGGAGAACCTCTTGCTGTGAGGCAACAACGCTTCTGCTGTACCACCATGGCTTATATTCCAGTTAATCTTGTAATAAAGACAAATGGCATTTCATTTTCTAGTCCAGGGAACATATCTGTCTCATAGAGAATTATGAGTGGATGCCCAATCATAACCAGCTTATTTTCTGTTTTTGACATGGATGCCAAGAAATTCACCTTGAGGATAAAGCTTGAGAGGTGAATCTAGGAATCCATGTCAAAAACATATGAAAGGCTGGCAATGATCAGTAACCTGATCATAATTATCTGCAGTACATGGAGATTTTTCTGCTCCATGTACAGCCAATTACTGAATGAAAAAAGTATAAGAGCATACAGTGCTTTACTGGCTTTGAAAGACAGTAAAGCACTTATCACTATCAGACAGCAATACACATCTCATCTTCTTTGCATAAGAATTCTTGTTCAATCTAATAATAATAATAATAATAATAATAATAATAATAATAATGGGAGGGGAAGGAATGGATCAAAATCAGGGACAGTTTTTAAATATTGCTCCTATTCACTTAATATGTTTTTCATCAGTATGTATTTTCTAAACAATAGCAAGTATGAAACTAATATCAGCATTGTTTGTTCGCTGTCATCCTCAGTCACTTACCAGAAAAAATAAAAAACAAAGTAAAAATCTGAGACAAACTTGGTGTCATTTGAGAATATATGGGGTTGCATTTCATTTGGAATAAAATAGTTCATATAAGGGCTGGTATTATTGAAAGTGCTTTAGGGGAACAGTGGATGTAGGAAACATAGGATTAAGTATTTGGGTGCAAAGATATTGGCCCCTGAATCTGCACTGGTTGTTAATAACTTTTAGGTCTATTGGTATAGGTCACCTCCTTGTATTCAAAGGGTCAAGTAAGGTACATTCATTGACAAGTAGAATAAATTTGGTCAAAATAAAGGTACTGCTGAGGGTGTTGTATCTTTATACGTATGTACCCCTGTCTACTTATGATTATACTTGACTGAAGACAATTGCAAAAGGTTTATATGAGGGAGAGAACCCACAGAATAAGAAAAAGGGTAGATTGCATCTAGATAGGAAATGATCCAAGTAGGGGAATGCCAAACTTTAACATCTATGCAAAAGCAGCTGCAGTAGCACATATCTGGTCACAGGAATTTGTATCTCAAGAGTGGAGTAAGGTGCATAGTAAGGGTGCAAGTAGGTCAAGTGGATTACTGGAAAGATTAAGTAAGGAAATTAGGGAAAGTCTGGTAGTGTTTGTAGGGTTATCTTGGATAGGAATTTGGAATAACCAAGATATTTTGATTCAATGTTTCCCTGTATTTTAGAAGAATCATGATAGCAGAAGGATTTGGTATGTTGTGGATATATATAACCTCAATAAGGATGGATTTCTTAGAGTTAGAGAGTGGGCTTTATTTCATTCAGACATCAATCTACTTGAAGGTGTTTGGTTGCAATTTGAACATCTTAAGCAGGTAATTAGAAATTGTATTAAAAATATGGGGTGTGGAGGACTTCTTTAGGAGCTTGGTCTCCAGGATGGGGTTCAGTAACCCAAAGTAGTAATGGGATCAAATAGTAAAATTACAAGTGGTAAGATTTATAGATTTTTTGACTAGGCACAAATATGGAAGGGAGATGGATTAGCTAAAAAAAAATAAACGGAGAATTTCTGAAGGTATTGTGTTTTTTGAGACTGATTGGCATAATATGTTTGCTAGAATTAGTAAACTGAAGAATCAGCCTGTCTTATGGGGACATTTTAATGAGGTGGATGCATAGATACTGTCGGACTCCTAAGCAGCTGTTTACCAGTATTGGTATGGGTCTAGGCAAGCGTTGGAGTTGTCAGGTGGGGGATGATGGCATTTATCCATATGTTTTGCTACTGTCCCTTGATAAGATGCTATGGGATGACTGCATCTTAGAAAGATGCAGCATTTTCAATAAGGTGGTACCTGAGACACGGAGGTTCTGCCTATTAAGGGTTGGAGGTGAGTCTTTAGGCTGGAAAGGATCAGAAAAGCATATTCTTCTACAACTTGGGGGTTGGGTATGGAGTCTTAATGCTAAGAACTGAAAAAAAGAGTTTATTTGGGGACACAGCTCAATAAGAGGGAATAACTTTTATGCCATACCAACTGGCAACTATGGCTCAACACAACAGATTAAAGAAATGGCAGATTCAGGAAATCTGGGAGAGGGTTATAAAGTTTTACCAGTTGGAAAGGTATGAAACTAGTTAGTACCTAAGTTTTCTTGTCTTTCTTTATATACATCTAGCAAAGGGGAAAAGTATATAATTGACTGATGCAGTGTTATGATATGTGTTGACTACTGTTCTATGATTGCATGAGCCGTTTTGTAATGGTGCAGACTAAGTATTTGTATTATTATTATTATTATTATTATTATTATTACAACATTGTTTTAATTCTGGAAATGCTGGTAGAAACAAAGTTGCTTAACTTTCTGACACGTTTCTTTTCTGGCCAACATGGTCTTCTTTTACTCTCTATCACAAAACACGATCATAGCAGCATTAGAGAAAGTGATAACAAGTTTAATGTTTTCTAAATATTGGAGTGTAATAGTGGAGCTCCAGTCTCTATATAAAACGTTATGGAGATCCACTGAATAGGCAGCTGAACCATAAGGGGAATTGACTATGGATGCAGTAAAGTTCAGGTGGAGCAGTAAAAGCAGTTAGAATGCCAAGGTATGAAGATAGTGGCCTGCACAGACCCATATTAATAAAATGTCTTCAGGAGGAGCACACAACTTTTGCATTACTTGCCTTGAATGACTAGCTTCCAAGTCACTGCACCTTATTAAATCTTTACTAAACAGATATCCTCTGCTGAGTAAAAAATGAAATTTCATGCTATCTGTTGATCACAGTCTTAAATAAATAGGTTTCACCCTGTCCATCCAGTGTAAATCTCTCTGCTTAGCCTGTCCCAGCTCTATATGACTATACAATGAAACCCATATTCTGTACGTGGAAGAACCAGTCAGCTGTCTCTCATATTATGGTACATGTTGTCTTTTTTCACAAAAAAGCCCTCTTGGATGTATGCAGTCTGTTGACTTATACCTTCTCTACAATGGAATTTGGCAGACCCTACTGAAGTCGTCCCTCTCAATTTTTGGTGCCACCCCCCCCCCATTTATACATTATCTTTATCTAGATAAAACACTCTTGGCTCAACCAGTTACACCAGTCATAAATGCATACAAAAGAATAAAGATAAAAGACTGCGTGTGGGAAATATCCACTATTTATCCAAACTCAACACCAAAAACTAAATTTAAGAATAAAATAGCCACAAAAATTCATACGTAATTTTGCTGCAAGGCAAACAAACAATTTCTCTTAGGAAAACTTGGTTTGTTTCAAGTGCTTATCTAAATGCAGTATTAAATCACTCTGTGTTCTACTGAATCAGGAAATATGACTCTGTGCAAGAAAGTGTGTAGTAAAACACCTCAATGTCATTGATTTATCAACCAAGTTGGGAAAACGTTGACTTTAAAATTTGTGTAGCATTTTTAAATTGTCTGTGGTGAATGCTGTCTGTAAACATATGTCTGTTCATAATTTTCCTTGAGAGTTATGATCAAATTTTTAAATGCTTGGTAATGTTGGACACACTCATGCTACTGTATCTGAATATCTATGTCACATTAAATACAGTAGACACATTATAATCAACAATTTAAAAAAGTGTGACCATATGAATGACATGATAATCCTCTTAATTTGAGGTTCATTAATATATAGTTCATAACTGTTGAGAGTTTATTGAATGTTCTCAAAACAGTCCTAGACCTATTTCAACCAAAATATGTTTCTAATTTTGTTGTTTGCTTTCTAGAGCATCTGTAAATAGCATATTAATTTGAAAATTAAATACAGATCATTGAATTAGTATACAATCAGTGAGATTGTATCTGTTCCAGAAACTATAGCAAATGAATATGTTCCTTACCATACTGTGCATAAATATTTTCTGTGTCAGATCATTAATATCATAAGGACTGATCCATTAGACTAGTAATTAGCAGCTTGGCATACAAGAAGTAAATCCCATGAGAACTGCAGTAGCCTTAAATGAATTTTCTAAGGTAGTATCACAGTATATTGAATAGTATATTGCAGAGTTTGACGTCACTGGATTGCTGCGTCACTATTTTGAATGCAGATCAGAGGAAAATCTTAGTGAACAATTCACTCACTAGTTTGCTAATTAAAAGAGGTGACCAAATACTTGTAAATCATTATTAATGATAGCTGCAGATATTAAATCACATTATTTGCCTTTTTTGTGAATCATAATATGCATTTTCTTTTATTTTTGTGTTTTAAAAGTGGGAGAGGCATAATAAGCTAGCTGTCTCAGCAGTCTGACATCTTATTCTCTGTAGTCTTTCTATTTTTTCCATCAATAAAAAAGCTGAGCACCATGAAATGATGTTTCAGTCAGACACAGAACAATGCATGCTGTCAACAGAATAACACATTGCTGTGCAGTATACAACCATTCATTACTTAATTAGTATACATTAATTGCAATTGTTTTTGAAAAAATGATTTCTTTGATCTTTTTTAATGTGTTAGTTAATGTATAATAGTAATAATTCTAAGGCCTCTTTTTGCTTAATCATTGAATTTATTAGTGGTCAGTTATTAAATTTTCTTTACGCTATATGAAATTAATTTATATTCGCTAAGTCAGTCCAAGTAATTTGCAGACTATGAAGAAGTAAAGCTAGTTAGGCGATCTTTATCAATTTTTATCAGTCTGCTTACAACTTTATGTTTCTATACTACTAAAGATAATGCTATTATAACTAAAAATTTCCTAATACTTTCATTACATGAAGGAGCTGTAAATTGAAACTGCCATGTTTTGCACGCCCAAACACAAACACATAAATAGATAGATAAATGCAATCTTTTTTCCATATCTAGTTTTGTTTTTCTTTCATAGGTGTAATACAATATATGTTATCATTTTGATAACTATGACCTGAAATTATATTAACTTGGTAACTGAGTATACACATTTTTTCTGAGAAGTCTGCCTATGAGAATTTATATCTTAATCCTATTTATTCCCTGTTAGCATCTACAGTAATCTTAACTTATTTTCATGTTATATACCAACTCAAAGAAGTTTTACTTTTTTACTGTGAAATTTAGCAGTAACTTTTCATGTAAAAGAACATAGAAGCACATGATTGTGAAATAAGCTATACATGTGTAATTATGTAACAGATACAAACTTTTATTTACAATTATAAAAAAATTGAAATAAAAACTGAAAAATTGGTTGGAAGGTATACATGGACTTCATCAAGTTATGTGCTTCCCTATATTGTATTTGAAAGTGTGTTGAGATAATTTAACAGGAGGTGACACTGGATGGTAAAGGCCACTATTCTAAACGCTTGGACCAAATATATTTAGAAACTTCTCTAAACAAGTCCTCATGTTTCTGTGAACCTCTCTAAAAAGAGAAAGGTAATCAGCAAATAGCTCTTTTTTTGTTCTCAGTATATCCTGACTGCTAGCATAAAAGTCTGCCATTTTCTATAAATGTATGCCGTACCCAAGATAGTGACTGTTTATAAACTGGCAAAAACTCTTCCTGTATGCTGTAAAGCATAGGAGAGTGTACATTTCTCAAAGTTTGTCTTATCATTTTACAAAATAATATTGTGTTGTCATTTGAAAGTTATTCCATCTCTCTTGTGTGCAGTGCAAACACAGACACACACATATCTCTCTCTCTATCCCATTCATGCTTGATTTGTGTCTCTATCAGTATGCGGTACACACACACACACACACACACACACACACACACACACACACACACACACACACACACACACACGCACTCTCACTCACTAGACCTGTTAATGTGATACACTTTGAACATGCTAAGTTCTGAGAAAACTTCGCTCTACTCAGTATTATGTACTCTAAACATGACCTCCAATGTAATATACTATTAAAAGTAACCTAAAGGCTCTTTTTTCATCTTCTTCTGGGTGTTACATGTCTTCATATTCAATTATAATTGTAATTCAAGTAAGAAAAACAGCTTACAAGCCCTTAATGAATTAATAGCATTTCATTGCTCCCTCTAGTCCTGTCAGGGCACATTTTCTTCTTACACAGATCTCATTTCTATGCCAGTTGTCTCAGGTGCTTATTTATCTCTGTGCACTCTTGACATTTTCTTGTATTCTAGATATTTATAAATTACACATTTATTTATTTCCTCATTGTTTAGGGGGGTTTGCATTGCATATACTTTAAGCACCAGTTAACTTGTTAAGAATTAACAGTATTGAGCATTACCTTTTACACATTCTTTTGTTATTAAAAATGGCAAGCTACGTTTATGTATGAAAGCAATAGTCAGTGCTTCTAAACTGGAAATAGCATCTATTGTTGAAATTAATCTTATGCAATGATAAGAAAAGCATATGACCAACTGGGGTATATTCACAAATGTTAAAACATTACTTTAGAAACATACTACTGGCAGTAGTCTTTATATTCCTTCTTTTAGATGAACATAATTTGCAAAACAATATCTCTAAAAATGAATAAATATGAAATAATCACAGCAATTATAACAGACATTGATGCCTTATGTTTGCAAAACTAGGCTTCTTAGATATTTGTAAAATATTTACGGTGAGTACCAGAATTAAAACCTCATTGCTCAACAATGGAGGAATGTGCACCTGAGAAGGAAGGGGTTTCTACTGCATATGTAAATGCAGTATTTTGTGGGCCTAAGAAAATGAGACCTATGCACAGCCAGTGCACTCCTCTTTGTGAGGTCTTGCTTAGTATAGTGATTCAGAGATGTCTGTAATATGCAAGATAATAGTATAACTGTGCAGAAGGCAAGTGTACATCACCATTAGCTGCATACACCCTTTCTAGTTAGAAGGACTGTATGAGCAGGGGAAGATGAGCAGAGCTGAGCTGCACAGACCATACTTGATGAGATCTATTCAACTTCTCCTGCTCAGTTCGCTACTTATACATACTGTATCTATATATATATATATATTTTTTTTTGTGTATGTATGTATGTGTATATATATATATAAATATATATGTGTGTGTGTGTGTGTGTGTGTGTGTGTGTATACATATATATAATATATATATATATATATATATATATATATATATATATATACATATATATATATATATATATATATATATACATATATATATATATATATATATATATATATATACATACACGTGAAAGTTTATGTGAGTGTGTCAGTGTGTGTGTGATATGTGTGTTTGAATATATAAATGCACATACAGTGGATTTAATTCTCCTATCATCATACTAAGACTTGTATTGGAATGTTTGTTCAGTTCTTCTCTAGTCTGTGCTTCTCTGCCCAGTGTGACTTGGACTTTCCACAGTAACTCATACTGATTTAATAATGTGTCTTCTTTTTAGGTTCTCAACCATTTATTTATGTTCTTACTTATTTTTTGTTTCCTTTTTCTGAAACTGTTTGGAAAAGTGCTTATGTGTCCATTGAGGGCTTTACTACATTGGAGAGGATTTCTCATAACCAAGGTTTAAAAAGAGGGGGGGGGTTCATGTTTGCCTAGAGAAAGCAAAAGGCAACCTAGGTTGTGATACAGACCACTGCTGGTGGTAGGCAAATGCTGATATGTGTGTGTGGCTTTTCTTTCAGACCTTTAATTCTGATGGACTTGTTATAGTCAGCTAACATGCTCAGGTGGCTTGAGTCACAGTCATGCATATTAGCTGCTAATGATGTTTAGTGTCATGCAGTGTATGCATGATTCTGAATCACATTATAGTCAAACAGCCCAACTATGTGCATCTGATGAGTGATAGTTGAGCAGCTCAACTATACAGCAAAGAACAAAAACCCAAGGTATGATCACTTTCTATACAGCATGAATATACAGTGTCAGGAAATTCTAATTAAATTTACAAGGACTAGTATAATATAGAAGTTTTCGAAAGTCAAAGTTCACACTGAAAAGTGAGCTATATAATAAACACTTTTGGAAGGCATATGAGCTGATGAAATTTTGTGTTTTATAAAATAATTAAAAACTCTTTTTTTCCTATACACTGCAATCAAAGTGCAACACTGAACTAAAAAACTCAGGAGGGCATATTCCTTGTATTTTTTCTTTGTGCTACTATTTTAACATCTGTGAAGATTTCTGTCTTCATAATGCTAGAAAGTCATAGTAATGTATTGCAAAGTAATAAATCAAGAAAGTGCTCTCAGATGTGCTTAACAAGACTTATATCCTACTATCTTTTCTTTTAAGAACCAGTGGCATAGATGAAAATATAGCAAATTCATCATTTATTATTGTGATCTCTTGCAGTGTTATTCACCTGTTTAATGAAAGGAACTTTCCGTAAGTAAATTTCTTTTGTCTTCTACAGTTTCAATGTGAACAAAATATAAATTTCTTATAGTACATATAACAAACTGAATTTATTACCGCATAGAGATGTGAAAAGACACATTTTAAATCTAATAAAAGTACAACTTATAATGCATCATTGAATTAGGTCACAAAGAATATAGGAAGAGAATGGGCTATAATAAACCTAGTACGAAACCAGAAACAACTGAACCAGTGACACATTCTGGCTAATAAAACTAACAAAATACACAGTATATTACATACTATATGCATAATATATATAATATACACAGGATATTACATATTATATGTGTAATATATATAATATAATATAATATAATATATATATATATATATATATATATATATATATATATATATATATATATATATATACACATATTATGTAGTATATTATATACATACCGTGTATGATTTGTGGACATATAGATATTCAAATAAAGAACAGACTCTCTCCTTCTATAAGGACATAGCAATAGCTCATCAGTAAAATTTTGTGCAGCCTTGAAGGTACTACTTGAAGAGAAAATTAATGTTTCTGGTAGGTTTTCAGAAGATAAGGTCAGACAGCTCATGTAGTGTACATATTGAGATACAAAAAGTTGCCAGTGTAATTACTGCATGTGCATGAGAAAGTGAAATATGATAGCATCACTGACAATGGCCAAATTGATACTTCAGCAATGATTTTTTTTTTAAGTACTGCTGTGTTGCAGGTAGAAAATCAGTTTGAAAGAGAAATTCAAAGTATACCTGATAATGGATTATTTCACATAATAATGATGATTGACAAAAGGTATGTGCTTTTCATAACGATTATGAAAAATATGGTGCTAGTGATGTTTTTTCAGGCCTAGCAAATGGACTGCCCAAATGCAGATTTTTAGGAAGGAGAAAGAGGGTGTCTGTTGGGAGTGAAGATAGTTTATTTTGTCCCAAAGACATAAAAGACAAGTAGGCCTGAATCTTTTTTCATACTTGAAGGGCATTTGGGATATTGTATGACCTCAAGATTTTTGAACATTTTCCTTTAAAGTAACTTAAATAACAACACAACCATAACCTTCTGTCTTTTTTATGCCTTTCCTCATTGTGCCTACCTTCAGATGCAACATATTGAAAAAATTAATAACTACACATCATCAAAACTTTTGAAGGTGCATAGCACCTTAAAATACAACTCAGAAAAGTTAGAACTGTTTGCATTTACAACAACAACATTTAAAGTATGTAAATCAAATCTGTTGCTATAAATACTGATATTTAATACATTTAAATGCATACCACTTATTTAAATTACTAGATACATGTGTTAGGTTAAAACTGCAAATGCAAGTGTGACAATCAAATCCTATAAAGATGTTTCTTTGTATCTCACGGGAACAGTTAATGCTGGAAAAGGGTAAGTTCCATTTCTGATGTACAGGTTGCATCTTTTTCTCAAATACCATGATCTTTGTTTATGCCCTGTGCTATAGATGGTATATGACCTGACATATAACCAGTATAGCAATGTATTATGTGCAATTCTTTTTTTAACCTTTGAGTGATAAATTAACACTGCATAGTCACTTCTCCAACAGTTGAAACAAGCAACAATATTCTCTCAAAAGCCAGATATTAGTAATATTAATGTCATTACACTGCTCCATTGCTGATAATAATAGGTGCATGCACTATTTCATTTAAATCTGTATTTGACAGCACCTGGATTGTCCTAGCAAGACTTCAAGTGTGATAGTTTGTTACCACCTCCTCTGAAATAAAGAAGTGTTATTATATTCTGCACACATATCTTTATACTTTAAGAGATGCAATAAAATATCCGTGTAAGTTTAAGGTTAAAAACAGAAACACGTATCTTCATTTAAGGGGAGTCATGACCAGAGGGTACAAAATCAGATAATTTTATTCTGGCTTAGCTTCCTAGCAACCCTTGAGCACATGCCTTTTAATTACACAGTGAATGTGCTCACTTCCTGAGGTGAAAGTGCTGCAGCCTATATTCACTGTCTATGCAAAAATTGGAAGGGGGGGGGTAAAAAGTAAGAGCTATCATTCTGAAATTATGATGTTTGAGCATAAGCTATGCACAGACATCCCCTGTGCATGCCCAGAGTTTTCAAGGGTTACAAATACAATGGACCCCTGTGACTGATGTTCATGTGTCTGTATAACTTCATTAATTGGCTTGTGATTAATCTTCATTTTTATGAGTATTCAGACTTAAATTATATCTTATTTAAATAACGCATATACACTCCTATAAAGGGTTAGGGTGGCAAAATAACCATATCAATAATGAATAATCTCAGTAAATGTCTAGGGTATTATTTTATTCTAGCTTAATAACAGATATATAGGAATAGGATCCAAAGTAAAGAAAGCTGTCAGAATACGTCACATCATTTTCATGAACTCGGGGTGATTAGAAGATAATAACTTGGTGCCACATTGTAAAAGTATTCAACCACTCCTTGGTACCTGCAACTTGTTCTGCCAATGGAAACAATGATGCCTTATATAACAAGCTGGATGTATATGGAATACAACAAAATTGTCTTCTTAGATGGCTGTCAAGTTTATCATTTTTGTACTGAATGGATAACTGTGGTTGGTGAAGGAAAGCTGCTGGGTTATAGTGAAACTCTGTGTAAGAATCTGAATGGTAATAGTGAAGAACAAGTGATGGCCAAAGGAAAAGAGCACTGACTGGGTCAACAATGCAAAGGCCCCAACTTCTCCAAGATATTGCCTAAAATGTGGTGGTTTAGTTAAAGTCTGAGAAGAATTAGCAGCCAGTTTATTCATTCAGATATTTTTATGCCACTGACAGTAGCTGTCTAATGAATCAAACTTGAAGGAAGAATATGCATTCAAACAGAGAATACATGAAGATTTGAGATATTATTTCTGTGAAATTAGCAACAGGTATGGAGAAAACAGATCCAATCTACAAAACATTCTTAAAAATGAGCTATCGTTTTTGTGATTAAAGCTATCAAGTAAATAAATTTTAGTCTGCATCTCAAATTGCAGTGTCTGTGCAGAATTGCAGGCCATATTGTTGATTTTTGCATTGATAAGGACACTTTTACTTGAATGTTTTGGGAAACTCCTATAACGATTAAAGCACATTGTTTACTAAGAAAATCTCATTGGCACTACCCAGTCATCCTTCCTGGTAGTTGCGGAAGTCAACTCCTTGCTGAAAAATGTCACTCGCTATACAATGTTCTGTCTTTCCATGAAGTACCATACAATAGGTAATCAATTTCCTTTGAGATATCAATTTGTCATTGCCAAATATCATCTGGACATGAAAAAAATCTAAATGTCTATTGAACTAAAATGGTATTCATAAAGATTGCTTTGGGCTGAGCCTTTATGTATAATTAATTGATGTGAGATGACTATTGTGCTAATCTGCAAAATGGTTTAGTGCAGTTGTGAGTCCATCAATGTGCCTTTGTTTCAGTTTATACATTACATTTTTCTCTTAGAAATAGTAGGGGATAACATCAGATGCACTGTCTTGATTTAAAAAGTCAGGTTTCTCCATTAATTAAATGGTATTTCTACCATTTGTATACTATAAAACCAGGTATTTGCTGTAATAGCTTTGAAAAATTGACAATAGGGCATGCATTGTTAATCTGTTTATTGATTGCCCTCAATAGTGAAAACATTATTTCTACTTCTTTGATAGATATTGTGTATCACTTTGCAGATTATGTTAGCAATCTAAGATACATTCTGTAATAATATGCCTAACCCATCAGCAACATCAGTGTCACAGGAAGGGGAATGTAAGCAGTTACCTGTTTATGTGACTGAGGATATAACAACTTTGTTTTGTGAGTACAGCCACATTTAGTTTAAATTGAATACATCCATTGTGAATCTGCTCTAAGATACATATTCAGATATGAAAGCAGACTTGCAGAAGGTGGCTATGGGTCTGTTTCATTACTTATTAAAACTATAAAAAGAATACATTTACAAGAACATTGATTTTGTATTATCAAATGCATGTATAATGTGTTGATACTGTATTTGGTCTTTCTGTCCAAAGGCAGTTTTGAAATTATCTAAAAGGGTATGACTGAGATATTTAAAGCCAAAATGCTACTGAAATCATTCATTTAGCTCCAAATCTTAATGTTTTACTGATGTATTGCTTTACTATTAATGGTTTTATAGTAGTCACTATATGCAATTATACAGAAACACGGGTCTTCTCCTTAGAAAATATAAGAATGAAATCAATAGACTGATTTTAGTAAACTAAACCAATGTCAGCAACAGCAGTAAACAACACTGCTAGTGGATCAGTGTGGATGCCATTTTTAAGTACTGTTTTCTAGAGACCTGAGATGGGATTCCATACAGAGGTTAAACAAGAACAGGGAAATTTGTTATCTTTTATTTCTGCAACTTGTAATTGCAACAGAATCAGTTTCCATTAATGAAAATCTTGGCTGAATAGTTTCCATGTAATACTTTTCTAACTTCAATAAATGGGTATTACAAGTCATTAAAAAAAGGATCCAGATTCCCATCAATTGCTGCAGAATCATGGAATGTTACCAACATTTAATATGGCTAGAATATGCTACTTGATTCATTAATACTTTTAATTTTGGAACATTGTCTTCTGATGTCCAGTTTGTGATAAAATCAGGTGGATTTGAACAGATGAAAATGCTTCCTACACTCCTTATCAGGTCCTCATTTAAATGATGACTGCCTGTTATGTTGCTTTTTGAAGGACAAGTGACACAAAATGCTCAATGCAATGCCACTAGTGATACTTATCATACTCATACTGTTTACCATTTTTTTTAATTTTATCATTTTGATAGATGACAAACCATCTCTGAGTCTATAATCTGAGATCTACAATATACCACATAGCAGCATAACTTGCTGTGAGGGAACAGTTAGTTTTGTTTTGCTTTCTTATAATTTATGTTGCTTTACTGCCTTCTTTTTTGTATATTGTGATTTGTTTTCTTTAAACTGTGTTTTACTTGGTATTCTGTTTTTAATTGTAGATTTAAACTAGGAAAGACACCACAGCTGTGCCTCTTGTGAGTCACACAGAAATGCTATTGTGTTTTTAAACTCAACTATCTTTCTAATCCCCTGTGCCTTAAGTTAGTTTGACCACATAAACTGTTTACCACTCCTTTTTCATTGGCTATTTTGAGTAAGCACATAAATTACCATTTGGTGAAATCACTCCCCTTCAACTATTTAAATTTATTGGCCACCTCACTGTATTCCATAGAACCAGAATACAAAATACACACCCCTTCCAATCTATCTTATGCTTTTAACATTAGTGGCTCTCCACTTAAGTAACTAAAGCTTAAGGTACCCCCTCTTTCATATCTAACTGTTTTATGCACACTGCACCTCTTAGGGTATTAACCCATTTTTCCATCTTATCTTTAAAATCTGTAACATCTACACTATGACCACGAATTACTAGTGAGCCCTTATTTTGTCTCTCAGTAGTCATCTTGGCATTAGTCCTTCTGATTTGCTCCTGGTGAGAGAAAGAGCATAGGAATATTATTTTCTGGAGACTGCTGATAACCAGAAACACTTGGAATTTGTGCTTATATTTTGCTCCAAGTAGGAGAAGGACCAGAATTCATAGATTCCTGACTCTTTCTGGTTGGGAAGTGAATGTCTGTGCGTGACCTTCCTGATTGGTCTGGTTGCTATTCAAGACATCTACCTGGAAAAGGCTACAAAAAGCACACAGACCATTACATCATCCTTGACAAGACTATGGATCACTAACTAGGCTGTAACCTGCTTCTCATCTTGGGATTGGTGCTTCTGTTTTGCTTCTGGTGAAAGAAGAAGCAAAGAAACATTATATCCCAGCAGAGTATAGCTGTGGTGAGATAAACACTAGTAGTAGTCAGGCAGTAGCCATTCAGGTGCCTCCCCTCTTTTCATCATTTTTGACAATCAATTCTTTCTTTTCAGTAAGTACTGTTTGATTTGCTTCTAACTTCAGAGTATCTACCTAAATACTTTATCCATAAATCATCAGGTTATGATTATTATTTCCCCTCCAGTGTTTAGCAGTGTCCTGTATTGCCATAGACACCTTGAGCTGACATTTTTTCCTGTAAAAGCACCATTGAAATTACAGTAATACCTAGCTGCACAGGAGCACTGCTCTCAGAGTTGCAAACTGAATACTCCTGACATTACTTTACATTCTCACTGCAACTGTCTAATCAATAAAAAAGTAACTGTTGCCATGGATATGAAATTTACCACTATCTCTGTTACAAGCTTATGTTATGAGCATCGTGAGACCGTCTAGAAATCGCCTCATGTTTACTGACAACCAGTAAATTCTCAAACAAACTGATATGGTGCGTGAGAAATGTATTTACACAATGTCACTGGAGGCAAAGCTCTCACATAAAAGCACTTCTAATGTCAATAAGGTTGTCAGTAGTACAAACACTGCACCCATCACACACAATTCAAAGGAGACACATAGACCCACATATGCTGAGGTACTTAAGTGCAACCTTCTTAAACTCCAAAGACCTCCCAGGCAAAGTACACATAACAAACACCATTAGCAACTCCAAATGCACTCTTTCAAAACCACACCCGTCAACACATATAGCATCATCTCATGCAGCCTCCACTTCTATGCCCATAATGCAAGCGTACACAGAATCTAACATTTTAATCATTGGAGATGACTGGAGACACCATTTTGAAACACATTGATATCCCTCTCACCATACTGAGTAAGAAGAAAGTTACAGTCAATTGCTTATCATGGGACAGGATCTGCCACATTATGCACGCACTCAGGTCATTGGACCACAAGTACCAGTATGACTCAGTCATAGTCCATGCGGATGTAAATGACCTGAGATGTACCTCACTAGACTATATGAAGAGAGACATCATGGAGCTCTTGGAATATGTGTCCCAGGCTGGTATAAACCTAGCATTGAGCAGCATTTTACATTCTCCAAGGATGATGCCACAATATGAACAAAAGATGACTGACTTTAATAATTGGCCTAGTTTCTGGGATCCTTCTAAGGGGTTACAATATCTGTCAGCATGGAAGGAGATAGTTAACACACCACACTGTTTTTCCAGGTATGTTCTGCATCTCTCCCTTGAAGGCTTTTGAATATTAGCTAAAACATTGTCCTCCCCATAATTCCTTTTTTAGGCAATGCCAAACTGAAAGTACATCCAACACAGCAAATCAAAATCATGAAAATCTACAAGTGTTACTACTCAGTGCTATTAATCTAAACAAACAAAAAAAAAAAAAAACACTTCCTAGAAGCTCTCTATATGCTAGAGAATGCTGATGTCTGTGCAGTCAATGAGACATGGCTTAAAGGCACAGAGAGCACACCAACAGTCTAAGGTTATAATGCTTTCCACGCATTTAGACCAGCTACTACGCAGGCAGGGATTAAAGGTGTAGGCGTCTTGATTTACATCAAAAATAAGCATACCTCAGTGTTGGTCAAACAGAACAATCCACATTCAAGTCCCCATGGAGAAAATCAAATGCCACTTCCTTGCAAGTTATATGTCTCTCTCTATGACCCAGGAAACCCATACCATCTTTTTAAACTTATTGGAAATACTCACCATCCAACTCAATACCATATTCATAGGAAAATGTAATTACCCCACCATTAATTGAAAATCATATACACCACCAAATGTACAGGCACAAAGATTTCTGGATTTTTAATCACACACTCCCTGTTCCAGATTGTCAATACACCAACAAGGAGTTCAGACATACTGGATCTTGTCCTCAGTAATATAGGAGAGTGCTGCACACCCCCTAGTGTAATGTCTTCTCTGGTAGGGTCAGACTATAAACTGGCCTCCTTTGAAGTAAAAATAAAACCTGAAACCCCAGCTAATTCTGGAATATTCAGGAACTAGTCTAAGGCTAAGTTCCAACAATTAAGTAATAACGTGGAAAATTTTCAAGCCGCATAAACCCTGAGAACACTGCTGTCTAGACAGAACTGTTCACAGAAACCCTATACAAGCATTTTAATAGCTGTATAGAGCCATCTGTACTCACTAGGAAGAAGTACAGAATTAACTCAAAAAACAAGCCACCTTAGTCGAATCACATCAATAGAATGAAAAATCGAAGGAAGAAAATCATGGCAAAAATTAGGAGATGCAACACCCAGCAGGATAAAAGCAATTCTCATCAAACTAAAAAAAACAACTCTGAGGACAAATAAAGTCTACTGAAGCCAAATTTAAGGTAAATTTGTCCTCCCTGGCCAAGGATAACCACAAGGCATTATTTTGCTATGTCTGCAACCTCAAAGGCAATACACAGTTATGTGCAGAGCTCATAGTAAATGAAGCAACCAATACTGAGCCAGAAGATTTAGCAAACCTACTAGCTGACAAATTCAGCTCTAACCTTACCCCTCTCTCCCCATCAACTTTCCCTAAGGAAATATATTAAATATAACTTCCACTGCTTTCAGTAGGGAACAAGTCCTTAATGCTATCTCTAAGGCCAAGAACACTGCATCAATGGGCCCATACAATATACCGGGATGTTATCTAAATAGCATGAAACGTGATCTATCAGGCCTTTTGGAATGGTTATTTAACTCTAGCTTCCAAACAGGCTTTGTGCCTCATGAATGGAAAACAACAGTCATCCCTCTGCACAAAGGTGGATCATCTTCGGACCCCATAAACTACAGACTCATAAGTCACATTAGTCTTATATGTAAAGCCATGGAAAAAGTTATCATGGAAATGATAAATAATGAAATAGCAAACCTCCAGACACTGGACAAACCTAATTTCATTTCATCAATGACAGGTCATAGCTACTCATAGGTTCATAGATTCATAGGTAGGTACTAGGCTATCTGCCTGAGGGCATTTATAAGCCTAGCCAGAGTGTGTCGGCTTTCGCCAGTCCATTGATTAATTAACTGAGCCTCTGTCAAGCAGAGCCAATGAAGTGATCCCAGGGGTGTACTTTTCTGTTGCCCATCCACTCGTCAAGGCTTCTCTTGAAGAGTGTTAGTGAGGGGCTCTGCCTAATTTAGTTAGGAATTTTGTTCCAAAGCATGGGGAGTCTCTGTGACAGGAATCTATCCTTCCAGCATGTTCTATTTATTGTTGTGGTGAGGTTTAGCTCACTAGAGCACGTGGCTTGCAGTGACTTGGATTTCTTTAGGTGGAGCATGTCCATCAATTCTGAGTTCGACATGGTTTGTAAGTCAGGCAGAGATTACCTCTGAGTAAGCGATATGCCACTGAGTACAGCCAGAGTTTTTTCAGTTGGTGGACTTCTTTGAGATGGTCACCAAAGTAATGGATGAGGGCAAAATAGTTTTCACTGCCTCCCTTGAAATGGCCAGGGCATTTGACACAATCTTTCACTCAGGCATTGTTGACAAACTTAAGAGGTTAGGTACAAACTTTTATGTATCCTGGTGGATAGCCAGCTGGCTCACAGATAGGAGTTAGGAAGTTAGAACTGGGGAGTCCACTCTGCAAAGAGGCTTGTCACAAGTGGAGTCTCTCATGGATTGGTCCTGGGACTGCTCCTTTTTGGAATTGACTTCCCTGAAGTCAAGGTCAATGTCAGTTGTCTCTGGCTGACTAAATCTGCAGATGATTGCAAATGAGGAGCTGTCACTGAATTTTCCACTGACATAAATGTTCTCCAGGAAGGGCTGACACAGACAACAACTGGTGTCAGAGCCATGGACTAAAATCAAATACCAGGAAACATATAATATTATAATATTATCCTTCCAGAAGTCATCCACCCCTGATAACTATCATATTGACAGCACACCCCTTAGATCTGACCCAGTAGTCAGGTACATGGGGGCCAACATAGACTGTAATCTACCTTTTGACTATCAGTTGTCTAGAGTAGTGAAGAAATCATTCTATGTTGTGCAACTTATAAACAAAGGTATGGCATCTAGGTCTAAGGAAGTCATTGTTCCACTGTAGTCGACATTCATCAGACCTATCATTGAATATAGTACCTCCTTTGGCATGTACCTAACCAGGCAAATCCAACAATTGGAATGTCCACAGAGGTTTCTCACTAAAAGAATACAGGGTATAATTAACAAGTCCTATGCAGACCACCTCAAGGCCCTTTCCCTGTATTCTGTCTCCTACAGGCTGTTGAGGGGAGATCTATGCCTGGCATACAAGGCATTGTCAGACCCCACTGTGATGGACATCCTGCATATCTGAAAAACAAACTGCACAAGCATTATCCATTCTAAAGACTTAAACCTTACCTGTGATATAAATAGGACCTGCTGAAGAGACAAGTATGTATCCAAAAGACTACCCTTTCTATGAAACAGGCTTCCCATCCATGTGAGACAGATTTCCTCCTTAGCCCAATTGAAGCGTAACTTGCATAATTGGATGGGGAACAAAATTCATCCCTGGTTTGGTACCAATGTCTGTAATGGACACAGGCAGCTTGTAAATTGTTCATCTCCAGGACCCCTGCTTATCAATGTTTCACCTTCCACGCCTCTGCTGACACTTATTAAGGATACCAGAACTTGTCAGAGATTTGGGATGTGTGGCTAGCCTGTAAAAGGAATCATACCACAACAGCAGTTTGCAAGATAGGTAAAAGTGCACAGCAAAATACAACCCGCAAAAGAAAAAAAAAAAAAAAACAAGGGCCAGCACTCAACAAACCAAATCCAACAATTTATTATTTAGTCAGTTTAAAAAACATATACCGGTTTTAACAACAGCCTTACTCAGTATGGTAATAAAATTCAAATGTTCAGCAGTTATTTATCACTTCCTTGAAGATGACATCACAATTCCTTGGACTCACATTTAAAGACATATACTTGTATATGAATACAAAACCTAAACTAATATTCATTCAAACCAGGAGAAAACAAACTCTGAGTTTAGGCTGAAAAAGACCTAGTAAACACCTAAGAAGGTATTAACCTATGAACATAAGAACTGCACTCAAGCTCCAGTATCCATTTCCAACGAAAGGCACAAGTTGTAATTTGTATGTCATGCTCATGGCAGCAGTTTTAAACCTTCAGTATTAGCATTGACATACATGATGGGAAAGTGTGGCATCTTTTCATCTTGGTAGAAAAAGGCAGGTAGAAAGCTTTTCATATACCTCATTATTTTGATGTGAATTGTTATTTGTTGGTCCATAACCGCTTGAATGTTACTATAACTTTTGAATTCAACTGAAAGCTGCATAGCAGAAAGCAGCACCGTACTTTGTATATATAATAAGAAATGTTGCCAGTTTCTGTGGTACATTCTTCTCAAGATATTTTGAGTACTTTTTGATCTGTAAAACTGTATATGGGACAGTCCACAAGGAACCTTAGCTGGTGTCATCTTACGCGCAATTAGCATGGCAAATACTATTCAGTGTTTTTTTTCCACCTTTTTGCTACTAAATAAGCAACATTATGAGAAATTACTTAACTTAATTGCTTGCATAATGTGTTTTTTTTTTAGTTGCCAGATTATCCAGTTATCTGTGTTAACACCATATAAAGTAAATAGTCTGTACTGTTTTCTGTTGGATGTGGATCTGAAATATATTTTTTTCCTGAACTTTACAAACACCCATCTAGATCAATTAAATGGAAAAGATACGTCACCACAGGTGTAGCTGTGAACCAATTTAAAATTGAAAAGAATCATGTGGTCTTTTATGTGCACTATGTGTACTAGACACAGAATTTTTGTCACTGTTCATGTAGGTGGCCGTGTACTAACAAAAGATAGTATAATTATTGCAGAGCTACACAGATGAAGTCAGCCAGACTACATTTTTCTTGTAAAAATATTGCTATATATTCAGTAACAAAGTTGCAAGACTATGGTAATAATAAATAAAAGGAACTGTCTGCTACCTGTGAAACACTGGAGGACTGCATTTCACATAGTTTACTGTGCAGTGCTAATTAACTTTCTATGCCTGATACCCATAAACCGATGTCACCATTTCTAGCATGCAATGTTGATGAATCAGCTGCTTTGTCCAACTCTGGTTTGTGTTTTCACTTTTATTTATTGATGTTTATATGTATTTATGTATTGACAGTGAAGGATGAGTCAGTTTATATGTGCTTGTGTTTTTCACTGTGTGTGATGTCTGGACTTGGCTCCTCTGCTCTACAATCAGATGATAGCAGGCTTATATTTAAATTAATGTCAATAACAAAGCAAATAATAACTTAAGGTTGTGAATCTTTACAAATATTGATTACTTAGTTATCAATATGTTTCCAGGGATAATTTTGAAAAGTAAGAAATTCACAGCTTTATATGTTGTGTGATGGGGTACATGACTGTATCGCTAAACACATTTTACACCTCTGGTACAAGAAGGAGTGGCTCAAGTTGGAAGTGTCTCTGGGTATCCAGTTTAACTTAAGCAAAACAATTCCACTGATTGTGTGACAGCCTGTGCTACTTTTGAGAAGTTAAGCTCAGCTTTGCAGTGGATGTAAGGGCAGACAGCAGTGTACTACTTAGATCATTTTCCAATGGTTAGTGAAGGTAAACAGTGTGCATTTGTTGGTCTGCAATGGTTTTTATTACTGTGTGGAGATTTGGGGCTGTCTTTGGCTAAGGATAAGTAGGATGTACAGTCAAGTTCCTTATTTTTCTAGGCTTGTTGATTGATACAGAGGCTGGATACTTTGACTTACTGCATGACAAGTTGCTGAAGCTGAAAGGAAAGCATAACTGTGCTTGGAGGTTATGTTATGGTGAGAGTGAAAGAGCTGTTGGAATTGCTTGGCTTTTAAACATTTACTACAGTGCCATTGGGCTAAGCAGGGCATTTACAAGGTAATGGTGAAGATGCTGAGGGGAAAAAGAAGGTGGTGATGATGAAGAAGAAGCACTGAGTGTGGGTTAGCAGAGTTTAAGGAAGACAGTATTTCACTGGAGTTTTGGATCAGTACAATGAGGTAACCCTATGTCAGGATGATGGGGGCCATCTGATAATTTGCAGTGGGTGGTACTGGAATGCTTGCATGTTTCTAAGGAAAGTAGTTTTCAGAACCATGGCTGGAGCAATGGTCTAGCAAGGTCAAGAAAGATATTGCTTTTGTAGAGCTGATGCCTATTAAGACACTGACAGTAGCATGGTAGGATGAAATGGAAATATGAAGGTAGTTTACCATTTGGATAATATGGCAGTGCTGTACGTTTTGACAAAGGTCCCAAGATCATATTTGGTGCATGGTTTGTTGAGAAAAGTGGTTTTGCAATACCCCAAGATTATTTTTTCTTTGTCTGCTAGCATATACCTGGTAGGCTTAAAGTGTTGGCTGATAATCTATCTCAGTTTCAGTTTCACAAGCTCTAGGCCATTGCTTTAGAAGCTGTGAGACAACTAGCAGGAATTCTGGAAGAGGTGTGGCAGATTGGCAAGCTTTATTGGGTTGGCAAGTGTACCAGTCCTGGGAAGTGTCCACTAGGAAAGCTTATAATTCAGATTTGGTGGCACTTTCCTCCTTTGTAAGTGAGCTGCTACTGAGTCATTAAAATTGGTCATTTAAGCTGCTGGCCAGGTACATGATACACAGGTGGCAGTAGGATGATCCGATAAGAACTATAGGATTACATTTGACTGTATTACGTACTGTGGCAATGTTTTAAGGTTATCTTGATTGGACTAAGCATTTGGTTAATTCTATAGATGATGAAAGGTTGGGAGACACTGAAAGGTTTGGCAAAGGATACATTGCTACCTATTGGTAGGCAATTGTTAAGATTGTTATTGAAAGGTCCATATGCAGTGGTATCCTCTATGGAGGTTTTTGTTTTCTGGGCTACTTTGTCAGATTTTCTTTACAAGGGAGCATTCTGTTTGCAAAATTGCTATGGAGGGTTGTTATGCTGGGATGTCTGTATTGCCCATGATGCAGTACTGGTGTGGTTGTGGAGTGCTAAGACAGATCGGGGGGGGGGGTAAAAGTCATCAGATAAGGTAAATGATGAAATGGAATGTTTTTGTCAACTGTACATTAGGGATTAAGTGTCAAATGAGGCTTAAGTGGGGATGCTCACTGATTTCATTAAAAGGCAAGGCGGATTGGTATTGAATGCTTATAAATGTTATCTAAGGTAAGCGATAAGGGCCACTTAAGTGATTAGATTTCTTTTACTTTGTAGGAAGAAAGCAGGTGCTCATTGAAGGCCATTCCTATTTTCACTGACAGTAAAGAGAACAGCATTGAGACCTGATGGTACCATGGTACCCATTTGGAGTTGATCCAAAATGCTGGGATGTTTATTGGCATGGTATTAGAGGGAATGCATTGACATCAGTTGTCAATTTTGCAGGAAGGTTGGTTTAAGCTTGTGGATCAGGACACAGTTTTTGTGCTTCTAGGAGGTAATGGCTTAGGGGATGTACCAAAGTATAAATTGTCATATATTGTATTATATGGGAATTGTTGTTATTGCAGCAAAAGTTCCCAGGGTTATGGCTACGTGGCCCACTACTATCTCTAGAGTGTTTTGGACAGGGGCTGCTAAGGTGGTACAATGAAGGCTACTAGGTAATTTATTTTTCATGGGCTGACACAGCATTATGTATAAGAGTTTCAGAGCACTGATATTTTAGTGAAAGGAGCCCTGTTTGGTTTAAGTCTGAGAGAATACATTTGAGTTAAGTTGGTTTAGAGTTGTTAAATGAGAACTTACTGCTTTTATTACAGGAAACAGTGGTAGATAGTAGGGTTGGGACAAGAACTTAATTGTGGCAACAGACTGCCATTTAGGCAGCCTGGTGGGTGGTTTGGCTGGTGGGCCTTTTGGAGGGGTTGATTTTTCCCCTCACTTCTTTCCTGTGAATAAGTGTTGGAAGAGCTAGCTGGTTATAACACTGCTTTGTTTGGTGTAGTTACTAGCAAGCAGAAGTCTGCGACATTGCTATTAAAGTTAAGAAAGGGTTACAAGTGAATATTTGTTGTGCACATGTAGTGGGCATGGTATGGAAGTTAGCTGTGTTGGACGTACCTGCCACACTTTATGTTGTAATTATCATCATCATCATCATCAATTGACCTTTTTCCCCATTTTCTGTAGGGGGTCAGATTATCATGTTAACTGTCACCATCTCTCTCAATTCAATGCCAGTCACCTACATACCTTGACAGTCATGCCTGACCATCACAGGTCTTCTCTTAACACAATCCATCAATCTCTTTGCTGTATGCCTTTTTTTCCTCTTGCATTCCTTACCAAATTGTCTTCTGCTTTCCTTAACATGTGCTTGAACCACCAGAATCTGTTCTGGTTGACCTTCTTTGCAATTAGAGATATTTGGGCTTCTGCTCTGATGTCCTCATTTTTTCATCTGTTATACAGGGTGCATCCTACCACCCATCTCAGGCACTTTATCTCCATCACCTCAAGCCTTCTCAACTGCTCTACCTTCACTGCCCATGTTTTTCTACGTTACAGTAGTACTGGTCTCACCACTGTCTGTACACCTTCATTTTCAGCTTCTTTGGTATTCTTCTATCATACACTGCTCTGAAAATCTATGCCATTTGGCAGCAACCTCTCTGATTCTAGCTTTGACCTTCTCATTCAGACATCCTTTCTTCTCAATCACCCCCTGGGTAATTGAAGCTATTAACATGGTCCACTGCTTTTCCTTCTATCTCATTTCTCAGATTCGTCTAATCTCCTTCCTTGGCTGTCAATACAACTGTCTTATCTCTACTCAGTACCATCCTATGTACCTTCAGTTTTGCATTCCATTCCCCTATCCTTTGCTGAAGTTTATGTTCAAAGTCTGCCCATAAAGCCACATCACCTGCATGCAGAAACTTTTTTTACCTGTCTCCTCCCACCCGTTTGCTAATGTAGTCCATCACCTGTATGAACAGCAGTGGGCTGAGAGCTGTATCCTAATGCACACCCACTCACACTGGGAACCCCTTCATGAGTTAGAATTTTTTCTTCATTTCTAAATTTTTTGCAACTATTTGTCTCACTGCCAACATTGTGTCAGTTATGCTGTATCCTGATCTGAATCCACCATACCTCTCAACTGTAGAGATTTTCGCAGAATGTACAGATTTTTGTCTCATATTTTTGGTCTGAGCCTCGTAAAAATTGTGTTTTTTTGAGAAATCACTGGGATGATACAAGGTTTAAAGTCACTAAATAATGAAATGCATTTGAGTTTAAGTCTTCCTATCCTTCAGAAAATACATGCTAACACAAATCATGTTAATCTAGCAACTTTCTAAGTTTGTAAGAGCAATATTTAAAATGTGTTCCTATTTTTGGGCCTTTGTCTCCCCATTATGTCAAGCTTTGTGCAGATTTCTTGCAATAAGAGGTTGAGATGTATGATCCAGACTGCTCATCTCCCATCTTACTTTCTACTATTTTTTGCATTTGACTATCACTCACCATTTCCAGAACCTTCATGCACCTCTATACTACCCACAGTTGTGAATGTCTCCTTTGTTCTTGTGCACTGGCATTAATATACCTAAATCACCTAACATCTTGATCATCTCTACCATAACCTCATCTGAGCCTGTTTTTTTCTCTGTCTTCATCTTCATTAGTGCTGTTCTTACTTCTACTGGAGTAGGCAACTCTTTTTCTATTATCACAGGCTGTGTCTCGGCAATAAAGCTTCTGTGGGCTTTTCTTCACTCAGAAGCTATTGGAAGAACTCCTTCCATCCATCTCTAATGTTTTGTGGTCTGGTGAGCAGGATGTTACTGGCATCCCATATGAGGAGTGTCTGATGACTGTCTTCTTTATCTTTCTGTCTTTGCTTAACAACTTGATAGAATATATTTGTATCATTTACTGAATCACTTTTCCAGAAGCTGGTAGAGTGTATCTGATGCCTTTTTCTTTGCTATTGCAACTGCTCTTTTAGCCTCTTTGTTAACCAAGCAGTACTCCTTAGCCTTGTCCATCTTTTCTTTCTTTCATCTTTTCATGTACCCCTTCTTTCTTGTGATGACGTTTTACTGCATTCCATCAAAAGCCTTCCTAAAGTATCTTATTTCCCTATCTGTCTCGGCCATATATCTGTTTTAAAGTCCTCACACATACTGTTATGGGTCACTACCAGTCTCCTTCATCTCCATCTATTTCATTTTCTTCCTGAGGTGCTAGAGCTCTGAATATTCCTTTGATGAAATACTGAGTTACAATGGAAGGAAAAAGTGTAATGTTTAAAGAAAGCACAGTAAGTAAAAAAAAAGGACAACAAACAAAAAATGTATGTAGTAATCATCTTCAGTGTGTTACATTATATGTATTCCACTTAGGTTTCTATACAAGTGATTTTGTTTAAATAAGCAGCAGTCTGTAGCCCTTTCAGAGCTATAGGGGATGTATACAGACTTCAGTCAAACAAAGGGTTAGCAATAGAACAAGAAGTAATTACTTTTTTTATGTTAATTGACTCTTGTTTCTGTCATTATGGATTGTTTTATTTCTTACTCCATAGTCTCTGCAGAGCATTGCAACATCTTAGTAATACTGTAGTATTGGTCGCAGATGCACTGCAGTTGTTTTACATTATGAGACAATTTATGTGGTTCCATCCTTTCATCATATTTCTGCATATAACATGTTCGTTTCAGTCCTTTATCTCTCACCGAAGTTCTCCCATTCTTTTTTGTAGCCACTCTTGGATACCACTTATAATTTACCCGTTCTATCTTTTCCTTACATTTTTCCAGTGGAACCATATTTTCATTTTTGCTATCACTTGCTCTCAACTCCACTGTTCCTAGGTTTTTTTTTTTTTTTGAAGAGCATGGTATGCCTGTATAAAAGCACTTTTCTTGCTGTAACCCAGATCTTTTTGTATCTGTTAGAAAATTTTCTACCTGTTTGTATCGTCTTCCTCTCTCCTTTCTAACTGTCCCAAGCCTAAGTATACCCAATGTTTCCATCTCTGCTGTCCACTCAGTACGGGTGATGAAATCAGCACCTCCTAGTCCCCCTACTAAAATACATATTCCTGTCATGTCAGGCCATCGTTCTGCATGTCTCTCTCCACATCTTTTAATGAGCATTGTTTTCCTGTAGGATTCCTGCTGCCTCGTAACTCTCCTCTAGCCCTAATAACTACTGTTGGGTGCTGTGTGTGTGTTTTCTTCTATTGACATCCAGCTTCTCACATTTCCTTGAGAAAATGCTTCACCAGCAATCTTCCTTTAGAAATTTTTGGTCTTTTCACTTACCAGAGGGAACTGTCTCTCACCCCACCTATAGATTATTGACACAGCTATCTTCTCATGGGATATTACCAACTAAAAAACAAAAGTTTCCTCTGTTATTATTCTCAGTGCATGTAGTATTATATTCAATTGTACCACCATGCCCTGCCATCTTGTCTTCAAAATATGTGATCTTTCTTAACAGTTTCTAGAAGTTTTCTTCATCTATTATTTTCAGTTATCCCATACCTGACAACCAAAAACACGTTGCTCCATTTCTACAATTCCTTAAATTCCTTCTTTCTCTCAACCTTGTCCATCCCTAATCAGTGACGTCTTGTTTAGTTTGCACTACACTAAATGCATCAAACTCCCTCATCACTGACATTGATAACTAACTTTATATTCTACAATTTAAAAGTATTCATTCAAAATAAAAAAAAAAAGTCTTGTTCTTGCCTTCATGGTCTTTTTCTCTTACTATCTTCCCAACTCTACATGCTAACCCCCCAGTAATCCACAATAACATCTCTGCTAATTGTTCCTATTCTGCTGATTATTCAACTCTACTCCCTTAATTTCACTTGACAGCCTATAAGCACCCTTTTAGTAGTCGTACCTTGGGCTATTGGGACATTCGGATGCAATTCCTGCATAATTCTCACCTTGAATGTTCGTTCTACCCCGATAAACCTTCACCTATTCCATTGACTTATTTTATTTTTTTAACAACCTTCCAGTTACATTCCCCTGGATTTTTGGTTCTCTTTATCCCATGGCCATGACAGTGAGTGAACTTTAAACTTTACATTAGTGAACGTTCACAGCATTGTAAGTTTTCACAGCAAAAGGAGGCCATTGGCCAAGATAGTGAACTTTGCCCTGTTCTCCACCATAGTGCGATCTCAGAGTTGGTATATTTAGTCAGGGTGGTGTGGTGGGCAAATCCACCCACTTGTATGGGTTCTATTTGCTTCAGTTTGTTTTTTATTTCCTTTTGGGTAAGTGTTTACTTGAAAATGATTGATGCTGTAAATGTTCATTAATGTAAAGTTTCATGGTTTTCGTCTCACTGTTCTGCAAGTCTATATTATGGTTGTTGGTGTGTCTTTCGGCTTTTCCCAGTTAGGGGTCACCACAGTGGAACTCCAGTCCACTAATGATTGGCAGTTGATTTTTACATGCTGATTTGCCAGCCCTGACGCACAACCTTCAACGAAGGTATGCCCATTCACACATGTCTTCACGCAGAAGACGCTCTAGCTGAGAATCGAACCGGACAGCATCTTACTGTGAGGCGACAATGCTACCGCAGCACCACCACTGTGGATATCAAGTCTATATTATGGTAATTTGCTGATTTAAAGTAGATCCATCTATATATATCCTCTAATGAGAATAACAGGGATCACATCATAGATAATTTAAGGTGTCCTATGCTTGTTGGCATAAAGCTTTTAGGAACTGCCACTGTCCATTCATTAATAGTACAGAGGGTAGTCCTGGGGTAAATGTTCTGCTTCCCATCCATAGTTCTAAGTTACACTTGAATATGGACAGGGATGAACCTTCTTTTATGTGGATGGAGAGTCTGTTCCAGAGCAATGGCACCCTCTGCAAGCTATAGCTGTTCCTCCAATCTATTCTGTTGATGATGCAGATGAGGTTTGCATCCCTAGAGTGAGTATTTCTGATGCCATTTTACTTGCTGATGTGCAGTAAATCCATCAGCACTGAGTTGTAGGATGTCTTGAACAGCAGACACAGATCATGTCTTAGCTGTCTGTAAGATACCCAGTACAGTGATAAGGCACTGAGTCTGTCCATACAGGACATGTTTAGGCCTTGTATTCTGTTAGTAAGGTATCTCTGTGGGCATTCCAGTCATTGCATGTGTCTATACAGACATGTGCCAAAAGTGTCATTATACTCAATGAATAGCCCAATGGTGGCTGAGTAAAGGTGGGCAATGACATCCATAGATCTAGACACAGTCCCTTTATCTATAAGCTGTGCAGTATAGAAGGACTTTCTTATAGCAAAGGACATGTTTGTCTACAGTTAGGTCACTGTCCATATAATTAATAAAATCCTAATCCACTCTTGGGGGTGCATTGTCACTGTGGCAGCTCCCTGGGGTAGATGACTTCCCAAATGATACAATAATGTTTTTTTTTTTTTTACATTTAGTTTCAGTCCATGATTTTGAACCATTTATTTATTTGGCGAAAACATTCCTGCAGGATGGGTAATTCATCTGGGGATTCAATGACTGCTGCTGGCTTGCAACAGGAGAGATCTCAGCACAGAATCCAGGGCAATGTGCAATGTGTTGCTGATATTTGTGTTTTATATCTAGCCTTTCACTATCTGCCGCCTATAAAAAAATGTAATACTAGTAAACATAATCCTATCAAAATAAATATAGGTTAATGTCAGGGAAGAAGGAGAAATGTTGATTTCATTTTCCCAAATGTTCTTTTCAGAAAATTCATAAAGCCCGAATGAAGAACTACGGATTAATTTTGAAATCCTGTGAAAAATAAATTCAGAACTAATTGGCATTGCTTTTGGTTGTGAAATGCGCTTAATAATAATCAATTCAGACAGATGTAATCAGCTGTCTTTTTTCTCATTTACCTCTTTTCACACATTTGAAATATTGCAGGCTTATTTCAACAGTGCAATACTGAATTGTCTCCAGTGTGTGTGTGTGTGTGTGTGTGTGTGTGTGTGTGTGTGTGTGTGTGTGTGTGTGTGTGTGTGTGTGTGTTTAATTTATTCATTTGTTAGATGGGTAAGTAGCTGAATGACCACTATGTCTTTGGCCATGGGATTAACCTGGAATTCAAGTAGGTATTGATATATTACATGCAAAATGATTATTTCAAACACATATATAACTTTTAGTCTTCAGTCTCCTAAACACAGCAAGATCAGTGCCTGTCAGAATGCAGAAAATGCAAATGAAACAGGGAACAGTTAAATAGTTTTTGCTTTATATTCGATAATGCTTAAGTGGCAAAACCTATCAGTTTAGAAAAGGACATTTTCATAAAATAAAAGGTAGCGCACTTGAGAAATATTATGCCAAATCACTATTTTAATTGCTTTCATGCAGATATGCAAGATATGGTTCTATGTTTATGAATAGTATATTCAAAATGAGTTTAACAGTATGCATTTTTGAAGACAAGCAATATTTGTGGTTGTTCCATTCTTAATGCCCTCTAATGTATACACATTCAGACATACATTCTGCATTAAATGTGTAACAGTCTAAGTGTAAGGATATTCTAAATGATGATGTTGATCTCAAGACTCTCCAGTTGGTAAGGTTAACATAGTGACTCTTGCTGAGTGGGTCAGTAAAGAAGACTACTGTGTGTCAAAGCTGGATCATGATCAAATGGGGCCCTAGGCAGGGTAATTGATCAGGACCCTTCCCTGCCGTAGCCATTCCACCCTACCACAGCAGATACCCTCCATAGCACCCCCCCCCATTCCAGTGTACCATTACTGCTTATTTCTCCCCAATTACCATAAACACAGTTCAAACCTGTCAGTGTGCACACTATTTTCGGCTTTACTTCTACAATGATTTGAGATATTTAAAACTTGTATTTCAAATGTTATAGCACAAACATTCATAGACATTTGTTAAGCAAAACAATATGGTCTCATAATTAAAATGGACTTTTCATGAGCAGTAAGTATGTCTTCCCTTGAAACTCACATTCATTGAAATGGCATTGAAACCCACATTCAAAGAAAATGCATCTGTGGATTACATTTACTTTTGGGCTGTTTTTAAATCATAGGCCCCTTGAACACTTTTTTTGGACCATGCATACATGCATGTATTGTTTGATGCACTATCCTAATTGTAGTAGATTATAGTCCTTGTATAATATAGCACCACTTGTTAGAATGTGTTTTAAATTTATAGGTTTGAATATTTTTCCAGTAAACAATGAAACAAAATATATGAACCGATAATGACAAAACTTCCCATTACAGAACATTTCAACCACAGGAAGCCACTCAAACTTCTGTCATTACAATCCACCAATATCAGCCAGTATACACAATCTCTGTGAAAGTAAAAGTCATCTGCATAATTCCTCATTAAAGAAATCAGTAAGTAATGAAGAGGTTACTGCTGGCAAACAACTTTATGTTTCAGTGTTTTATGTACAAACTCAGTGCTTACTGCCCTTGAAGAATAAACTGCCCATGTTCCATTAAAAAAAATTGATAAACTGGTAATATTGCAATAAGGAATAACTATTAAACCAGCAAGAGGCTAATACTTAGTAGGCATCTCATCCAAAGGACACATTCAGGAGTGCAGCACCCTTAAATTGTAGTATCAGCACTTCATCTATATGGTGCAGGAGTAGAACACACAGCCTTCTGCACAAAAGGCTAGCATGCTACCTATTGGGCTACTAATAGTGCTTTTAAAATCAGTAGCACAAACACTGATGATGGTTATTTGCTAAACAAAACAGTTGCACATTGAAAACAGACTTTGCATGAGTAACAGTAAACTTCTCTTCCTTTGAAACTCAACATTCCTTGAAAATGCACTGAAAGTCAACATTCATTGAAATGCACAGAACTGAAAATTCTTTGAAAATGCATAGAGACTCAACATTCTTTGAAAATGCACTGAAACTTAACAGCCCTTGAAATGCACTTACTGATGATAGTTTGGCAGTTGGTTTAGAGCTTTTGAGCTCTAGGGTCCTGCATTCAAGGTACAGGGTTTGAGTTTGAATGAGTTAACCACCCTGCCATCCCTAACTGGGGAATCTTACAAATACACACACCTGCATTACACTTGTTTCATGAAAATCAGACACTCTCTGTGGCAATGTTTAAATGTGCATGAGTCATGCTATAGATGCTGCTAAGGATGCACTCTGTGAATGCTCTTAAAGAAGAAATACAAGTTTTGTAGCAGCCCCCAGCCATCCTAGGTCACCTAGTGCTGGATCCGACTCTGCTGCATGTATGCCATATTTTTGTTAATGAGACCTTATTTAGCTTGTTGCATGTTGTACAAATAGCTTGATACACAAGTGAAGGACTGAGGTGCTATTTCTAATATTATGGCATTGCCGAGTTTGAAACCCATGAATGCTACTTCATAGATAGTTCAAGAGAACTTGAAAAATGTCCAGCTTTAACTGACACACCAACATGTCTAGATTAAGTGACAATGGCAATGATGTCAAACTCCTTTGTAGCCTAATATCAGTAAAGAAAACAGCATACAACATCCTGATCCTCTACAGAGCCCCATCAATGGCACTCACTTTTTTTAAAACAGGTTTTATTGGAGTCATTCTCCTTAGGTTCATAGGTTCACAGATGTGTACTAGGAAAATGATGACTATGGCCTTTTTAAGCACAGCCATGCAACACAAATCTCTGAGAAGTTCTGGCACCATTGATAAGTGTATGCAGGGACTTGGAAGTTGATCATTTATAAGTAGGAGCCTGGGAGATGGACAATTTATAGGCTGCCTGTGTACATTAGAGACATAGGTGCCAAACTAGGAATGAAATTCCTTTTCCCCATCCAATAGTCCAAGTTACTCTTGAATTGGGTTGAGGAGAAACTCTTCTCACATGAACAGGGAGCATGTTCCAGAGGAAAAAGTAGTCTCTGGGATGCATCTGTCTCTCCAACAGGCCCTATTTGTATCACAAACAAACTATAAGTCTTTAAAATGGGTAATTCTGGAGCTGTTTGTTTTACGGATATACACGAGATCCATCAGGTTTGTGTCTGACAATGTCTTGCATGCCAAGCATAGATCTTCCCTTAAGAGCCTATAAGAGACTGAATACAGGGATAGGGCCTCGAGGCAGTCTGCATATGACATGTTGCACATGTCCTGTATTCTTTTAGCGAGGAACTTCTGTAGATGTTCAATGTGTTAGAGGTACCTGGTTAGGTACATACCAAAAGGAGCATTGTACTCAATGATAGGTCTGATGAATGCTGACTAGAGTGGAACAATGACCACCTTGGACTTAGATGCTATTACCTTTGTTTGTAATTTGAACAGTGTAGAATTATTTCAGCAGTACTGTAGACACACGATGATCAAAGGCTAGATTACTGTTTCAATGTATCCACAACTAACTGACAACTGGGTAGAATCTCAAAGGTGTGTAGTCAATATGATATTTACTAGGGGTGGATGACTTTCCAAAGGATACTATTATGCATTTCTTGGCATTCAGTTTTAGTTCAGGGCTCTGAAGCAAGTTATTTGTCTGTGTCAGACTTTCTTATACAGCATTAGTGTTGGTGAGGATTCTATGACTGCTCATAATTTGCAATTGTCTACAAATTCAATCACCCAGGGGCCCTTGATATTGACCTTGACTTCAGATAAGTAAATGCCAAGAAAGATGGTCCCAGGATGGATCTCTGAGGGGCTGGCCTCTTTGTAGAAGTGGACTCCCCAGTTTTAATGTCCTGGGTCATGTCTGTGAGCCGGATAGATATCCACCCTGTGACATCTTTGGTATACTGAAAATGTCTAAATCTGCAAGTAAATCTTATACTAGACTGGTATATGCTGCAAAGAAATCAAAGACTGAATATGTGGCTATGTTTCTTAACAGCAAACTAAGCCAAGCTGTTCAAAATACGGGTCTATATCATGAACTCAAATAGGAAGAATGTCAAACTCTCTAATGAGCGAAACTGCTGAAACTCGAGGGTCCGTTATTGAGGTTTTAGTAAAGTGTAGTGTGGAATATTTGCCCATTCCTCACTGTAGTGCGATCTCGGAGTTGGAATATATATTTAGCAGGGGGTGTTAAGGACTTCGAGTTTTGGCAGTTTCGCTCATTAGAGCATTCGACATTCTTCCTATTCAATTTTATAACATAGACCCTAAAATGCTACTGTTTGCATTAATGATGCCTATATAGTTTGAAAACATTAAGAATAATGACATTTCAGATGTAACTTTTTCACCTGTTTATATGTTGTTTCTCTTTATGTTTCAATGTTATACATGATTGCCATTGATTTTAAAATTCCTACCAAAGCAATAACACTTTACGGCTATTAATTATACAGACATGTTTTGTGACCTTTTTAAAATTACAATTGATAAATATTTTTTTCTTTTATAGAAAGTATTCCAATTTTTTGACAGGAATATCTATGGGATCAAATATGTCTCCATCTTATATCAGCATTGTTTTTGCAGAGTGGGAATGTACTTTTCTTCATCAATATGTTTTGCTTTAGTATGTTAAAATTTATATGCACCTTACGGATTGTAATTTTTTCTGTAGACAAAGAATGAATGTGGCATCATTTCCTTAACTAAAGTTATGGATGCTTGTGTACAACCTCATGTTTCAAAGGGAAATGGGCATTTAAGTATAAATTAACTGGATGTTGATTTAGATAGAAATTCTAGAGGAGATGGCATAATTTTCTCTATTTATAGAAAACACATTATGATAAAAAGAAAGGCTATTCAGTTGTCATAACTGACTTTAGATAATAATGTGTTTTTGAGTAAACTAGAACATTTAATGCATTTGTTTATTGAAAGAGTGTATAACAAGTCATTGGTTACCAGCATATGTAATCAACTTGAAATTGAAAGTGGTATTTTGTATTCACCTCTTTTAAGTCTTGACTGCATCAAATATTTAAATAATTAGAATAACATATTTATATAGTCAAAATGACATCCAAAGACTACAGTAAGGTTTATGTAAATTGATATATGGTTAATCATGTGTATTAGAACACTGCCACAGAGGGACTGTGTTAGATAATCAAGAAACTGCTGATGTTATTACAAAAACTCTTACCTTTGTGAATAATTTCCTTAACTGGAAAATTGCCAAAACATAACTACAGTGACATCCCTCAATTATGTAGAAATTATGCCAATAAAAATGGTTTCAGACATGCAAATTCATATTTAAATGAATTGCAAGCTTGGGAACACGGTTTCTTTTTTTTTTTTGGTTGTGGCGCTGCTCTGGTGATATATTTGGCAATTTCTGTTTCTGTTCAGAGGCTTACTACATGGGTAAGACCACTTAAAGGCTCCTATAATGTATGAATGGACATGTGTTCAAGATAAACAGAAAAATCAAAACAATGCTCTCTATAGATAAACTGATATTTATAAATAAAAAAAAAATCCCCATGTTGATAGCAGATCAAGTGCCAGAAGAAACCTACTGAAGATATTTACAAAATTTACTTGACAACAAGGAGGCATCCAGGCAAGTATAGTTAATTTCCTGTAATATCCCAAACAACAATGAGTATACTGATATAAAACAATTACTAAAGTTGAAACTTTTGAGATAATAATTTTATTTTACTTTTTGTTTATTTGTAACAAAGTGACTATATATATATATATATATATATATATATATATATATATATATATACACACACACATATAGAGAGAGGGAGAGATATAGATATAGATATAGATATATGATTAAGCTTTATAATCTCAAAGTACTGAAATCTCAAATTTCAGTATCCCGAGACAATCATGAAACCCCAAAACCATGAAACACACAATCACGAACATGAACACACCATACAGCACACAATACATACATCATCCAACCCATACTGCAACAAGTCAACACACAAAACACATACAAACACAAAAACACAAACCAACAAACCTATACTACATATAAGCAGGGGGAAGCTCACCTGCACCTCCCATGTGGGGGCTGTGCCCCCACACTCATCCTACTTATATACTAACTCCGAGATTGCACCAAACAGAAAAAGACAGCAAACTCACCACTACACACTCTACAGTACCCTCGCACACACACATCACAAATATACGAACATTCCCACTTTCAACACTCATACTTTTACCTGCCTACCCTAAGCCACGCATAAAACTTCCAAACACACTCACATACACTCAAGCACATACCTAAAACCCAGCAAAATACCCACTTACCTTACATACCAGCTAAATCCACAAACTACATGATACATCCTGCACACACTACATCCAGTGTCAAATACCGGAACACCATAACCACAAATGCAACATTTCTGAATTCCAACTTATGGAGTTTCGGGATATTAAAAATTCCACTTTATGGTCTTGAGATATTGAAATAAAAGATTTCAGTATTTCGAGATTATAAAGTGGAACCAAATATCGATACATATATAGATATATATGCTGCCACATAATATTTCAAAGTTATTCTCCACGTTTTCAATAATGAATTTTAAGTGTAAATTATTGTTGAATGTATGTCACATGATTATAATCTTTACATATTTAAATGCTTTGAAGTATATGAATGCTTTTTTGAAGATGTCTTATGCCGGTATTCATAGTCAAGGACTTTGCAAATATCTTAAGAATATTAGAACATAGTGGCACTACATGGATATGTAAATAAAATCAGTGAAATTCATTTGAGATCAATAAGGAAAAGCAGTCTCTTTTGAAAATGTACTCAGTTCTCACAAAAGTGTAAGTTTTGTAAAGTTCAGCATTTGGAAGTTGCAAATTACTTCACAAATGTCTGAGAGGTTGTGTTACTTTTTTTTCAAATTCCACAGGCAAGCCTGGTAAGCACAGACATGCATAAAATGTTTAAGAAAGTTGCGGACTGTGCAGCGATTAAAATTGCTTTAACAAAACAAAACAGAAGATGGTTTTATAATGCTTAGATACACTGATGTTTGCATTATAGAATACAAAAGGGGAAACAGGAAGGATTAAAAAAGGGGAGAAAAAGAAAGTGGGGAACACGCAAGATAAACATCAAGAGGGTTTGTGCTTGAGGCGATGGAAGAGGATGGATACTATGATTTTGTCAGGGGATATACCCCCTCCTTATTTTTTCTTTTTTTTTTTTTTTTTTACATGAGAGGATAGTGAGGTAAGAAATAGGTAAGAGAATGTAGGGGAAAAGATAAGGAAAGAAGGGTTAAGGTAAGTGCCAGCAGGAGCAATAGTCCACAGAGACTCAAACAAACCTCAGCTATAAATAGAAGAGAGAAGACAATCCTTGTTAGCAATTGTTTTATATATATATATATATATATATATATATATATATATATATATATATATATATTCCTGTCAAAGCAATAACTTCATTTTTGTAATTATTTTCTCTTGCATATGCATAACTTTATGAATCTGTATAATACTGTTGTAATGCTACCTGCCATGCAAGAGAAAAAAACAAATGTATTATCTGTGTGGAATGCTGTTTTCAAAATACTATGTTGTGCATGTAAAACTGTGTTGAGATATAACTTATTCACAAACAAGAATTGTAGCAATTCATGGAGTTTGCATTTCTTTTGCTGTACAAATGTGTCTGGTTTCTGCTTGTGATTGACTTGGCACAGCAACTGCCTTCCCCCTTAGCTGGCCTTTGGCATAGGCCAACTTGCCGTTTAGGGCATCACTCTAGCAGGGGAGCTTTCCCAATATTTATTTATTTTTACAGTAAAGAAATTGTTTCTTTAAAATATGTGAAATGAATACAGAAAAAAATGAAGAGTAAAGTGATCTGTGAGAAAAAGGAAGGAAAAAGTAATCTGCAGAGTATAGGTAGATCATGATGAGGGCACCAGGTGGTGTGAGGGAGCGCTGTGCAGCCCTTTTACCTAGGGCAACAGTTAACCACTCCAGAAATGTGGAAAAAAATAGCAAAAGTCCAGATAAAAAACACAGATTTGTTACAGATAGTTAGGTGCTTTCATCCCCAAGTGGGACTTCTTCAGAACTGCCGTTATTAAGACACAAGCCATTTAAATACATCTCAAACTAATCATGTGACATCAAATGAACCAAACGATTTAATAAAACAATAAAACACTTAAAGTTATGTGTGGGAACCTAGTGATTGAACAAAAACACAATACATAAAACAGTATAAAAACAAATGCATATCCCCCTGAATGATAAATGGGCTCATATTAGGACAACAGACCCTTACTTTATTTGATGTTGAATGTATGTTTACATAACACCAATTTTAAAAATATATTAAAAATATATATTCTAAAAAACTACTAAACATATAAACTTTTTAACTTTGATAATGGGTAAAAGAGCAAGTTTCATTCAACCCAAGGCTTTCTGTAGCATTTAATTGCACCTGCCAAATAAGTTCCCTAACCAACAAGTGTTCTTCAGCAGTATAGCTCCTTGGGTTTCTTTTCATCTGCTCCAGAATCATAAGTTTAAATCTATGACTAGGGCAAGTGTGTATGTGCCTTTACAATGCAATAGTAGTTTTTGCCTTATTAACCTCCAGGTCATGTTCATAAATTTTCTCTTTTAGTTTTCTGGAGGTTTTCCTAATATAAAAAGCAGGACAAGAATTACAGCAGGCAATACAGACTATCCAACTACACTCACAATTGAAATGCCCTTTAATTTTAAATTTGTACCCTTTTATATAAAAGGTATCCCACACTAATATAAACTGGCACTGCCTACAACACCCACATTTGAACATACCAACATTACTGTGCTTGTTCACATTTCTGGCTTTTCCTTCCAGTAGTTTCTTGAACATTTATTTTTCCTATACATCATTTTCAGCCTATCACCCAACAACCTCCTAAAGTGTTCATCAGAGAATATAATGAACCAGTTTTCTAAAATACAATCCACTATTCTATAGGTGTCAATGGTAAAGGTTAGAATGACGTGTTTTCTAAAGTCCACTCCTTTATCCACTCTCACCACGGAGTGCTCTTCATTACGTGGTCCACCACAAATACTAAAGATTTTGATAACAAGGGCATATAAACCCCCCTCTGCCTTTTGCCTACAACTTAATTCTTAATGTCTAGTAAGAATTCAGCTGGATAGGCCTGCTTAATAAACATCTGCAACAATTTGTCACACGCCACTAAAAATACAGAATCATGTGAAACCATTATAGCAAGCCTTAGTAGCTGGACTTAAATCATGGCTTTTTTCTGAAATTTTAGGTGCCAGGTAACTGTTGGAGAAAGTAGGCTTCCTACGGATGTTAGAGATAAAACATCCATTTGCATAATCTTTAGACAACATCACGTCCAAAAGTGTGATGCTATCAACATCATAAGAAAAAGAAAATTTAAAAAAAAGTGGTGGAAACATTAATATATTCCAAAAATGCACTCAATATCTCCTCAGTATCAGTCCAAACAATATAGATATTGTATATAAAAATGAGTATAATAGCTCCAACAATTTTGTAGGGGGTGTTAAAAATGCAATTCCATTCCCAATTACCCATCACCAAATTAGCAAAATTGCGGGCACAGGCTGCCCCCAAAGCCACTCCACTAAGCTGTTTGAATAACTGACCCTCAAAAAATAAAAAAATTGTTAGTACCATATCAATTAAAGTCACAGCTACACTGACTCTATCAAAATATAATACTTCAATATCAAACAAAATTTCTTCCAGCCACATGAGACCGTCATGGTGGGGAATAACGGAATACAAGTTGTGTACGTCAATAGTAACAAGGTAACAGTTTGCACTAAACCTCAATATTAGCAGTTTTGCTAATAAAGTTCCAAGCATCCCGACATATTTCTTGCAACTTGGAAACAGAGTCTTAAAGTAGATCATCCAGGAATTTAGCTAATTAGTGTGTCTTACTTATATTAGCATTCATGACTGGTGTCAAAGGTGGATCAATAAGCCTCTTGTGGATTTTAGGTATTTTGGTAAATGATTTGGACTTTAAAAGCTCAGTAAATTCAAGCATTATTGTCATAATTTCTGACTGTGGGGCTTTTTTTTGCACAATAGGTAATGATGAAAAATAAGGGATCATACCAGAGAAGGATAACGTCAGCCATGAGGAAAATCATTTCCCTCAAGTTATCACTTAGGACATATGAGAAACTTCTTTTTGTTAAGGAGGGCAGACAAGTCAAAAGGAAGAAGACCCGAAATCAAGTAGTTGTTGACATTAATGCAGTGGCTGGCAGAAACTAAAAATGTTGACAGTGCTGAAAAAGAGCAAATGATATGGTAGCATGTGTTAGAAACAAGGCCAAGCAGAATACAACTTCCTGTAACACTACGAGATGGGGTAGGGTGATCCAAATCATGTTCAATTAACACCAGATGAGGAATACCTTCTATCCATCCATGGAAATTACTGTCACAACTATGATACAGACAAAGGCGAAACAGGAATAATTAGATGTGGTGTGGACACTGCTGCATATTAGCAATGTCTGCAGCAGCAACAACACAGATCTGCTCATAAAAGTTATTTTCAAATTAGTCACATATAGTTGCATGGAGAACTGAATGCTGACAAAAATGATCTCATTAAACACATTGCAGTTAATTATTATTAGATCAACCCTGTATATCAGCACAGAATGTAAATGAAGGCAGTGTGCATGTTAAGCATCTCAATCACCCCCTTCTAAGCATATAATACTGTATACTATTCCATTATTAATAATGTTTTTAAATAGTTTTATATAATTAGCATCATAAACAGATTAACTTTACAAATACATTTGGATGATAGCAGCAGCAGAATGGATGTTGCTGATTATAATAATGATGATAATAACATAGTAATTTTTATGAGGCAAACTAAGGAAAGTGGCAGGCAATTACGAAGTTTAATGGCAGGATCTTTCACCCCACAACATGTTAGTATCATTGTAGAAAGCGACAATGCATCACAAAGTCAAACAGAAGCTGCCATACCACTCATGTTTGTAGAGGAGGAACACCCTTTGCATCTCTACACCAGTATCTCCAAACCCAGAGGAACACTTTGAGGATGATGGCAGTTATTCAGAGGAAAACAGTGTCCACAGTGTCATCTTTAAAAAGGGGAAACAAGTGCAGGAATTTCTTAAGCAACTCCAGGAAACACATAATGGATTGGGTGCCCAACAGAAAATATGCCATGATATTTTAGGGCTCAGAGCATTGCCAAAGAGAGTCAGCTGGAAATAGTCAGAGTATTCTAGGGTATGCATGATGATTTCCAACATTACTTCAAAATGGCAGAGAGTAGGGGAAATGCCATGATCACACTGATGTACATTATGATGGCATACCAAACATCAGTGGATGCCTCCATTCATACACTAGTTAGGACATTCCACAGTAAAGCTGGTGTTAGTCTTGCAAGGGGCAGAGGAAGGGGTACTGTTCAGACATGTGAGGGGAGATCACATGATAATACAATTGCTTCTCAGGGCAGTAATGTAAGTATTCAAGGTGAACAAGCACAACATATTTCATGCCAGTCATGTCAATATTCCTCTACACCTAGCAGTAATTCCTCTGAGGTCATGATCACAGTCATGCAACAGTGTCAGGTCAGTGACAGCAGGATCACCTGCATCAAAAAGGTCACCTCACTAGATCAAATCTTACAGTTCTCATGGTAACCCCTCTTTAATATCATGTGCACCATCACCTAGCCTATTTATAGGAGATCTGTATGACTCATTTGATCTTGAATTACTATGAATTAGCTTCAAAGAGTAAGTTTAACTGGAATGGGGTGGGGGGACCAAGTTTGCAAATTAATGCATTTCATCCCTCTAAAGCTAGTATGTACATCATCAATGAAAGGTTAAAAGATCAATGCTGCATGGATTACCATTCTTTACAGGTGGAAGTCAACTCTAACATAAAGGTAGTAATGCACAAAAAATTCAGGAGAAATATATAATAAATGAATATCCTGCCATGAAACTCAGACTGCTGTCACTTTACCCTTCCCACTTCATAAATGATGATAGTTTTTTTTATGTTTCTGAAGTTAGGAATTATTGTGTATGACAGCATACAATTAATCATACAGTGGCACAGCATAATCTAAGAAGTGATGGCACAATATCTATCTATAGATAAATAAAAACAGTGTAATGCATTTTCATTGACTTTGCAATGCAGTAACTCGTGAAGTGTCTTACTGTTGACAATATTCAGTACTTGTATACTTAAGTAAGCAGTATAACAGAACTTATTCATCGAAGCAGACAAAAATGTGATTTATTTTTTATATGATGCCTTATAACATCACTGAACAGGAGTCAGTGAGCACTCCAGCATAACTTTAATAATAATAATAATATGAGTAAATTTTCTAAAAGATAATAAAATAAAAAATAAGATGAGAGAGAATGTCAGATGAACAGTGACATCAGACCATGCACCACACAGCATTACCTACAGGTATTATTGCATGCATGAATTATAACTGTGTTTTTACAATAAAGGAAATCTTGAACTGAATGTCATTGTCCATAGTTCTGGATTAAATACCACTTTTTTACCATAGGTTCATAGGTAGGTACTAGGCTATCTGCCTGAAGGCATTTATAAGCCTAGCCAGAATGTGTTGGCTTTCGCCACCCTCTTAGATTAGTTCCCTGTGCCTCTGTCCAACAGAGCCACTGAAGTGATCCCTGGGGTAAATTTTTTGTTTTCCATCCAATTGTCAAGGTTTCTCTTGAAGAGGGTTAGCGAGGAGCTCTGCCTAATGTAGATTGGAATCTTGTTCCAAAGCATGGGAAGTCTCTGGGACAGGAATCTATCCCTCCAGCATGTCCTATTTATTGCTGTGGTGAGGATTAGATCCCTAGAGCATGTGGCTCGAGGGGATATGGTTTTCTTTAGGTGGAGCATGTCCATCAATTCTGGGTTGGACATGGTCTTGTATGTCAGGCAGAGATCAACTCTGAATAGGCGGTATGCAACCGAGTACAGCTGGAGTTTCAGTTGAGCTGCATAGGGCATCTGTTTGAGGACAGTGATCCTCTAGGTGAGGTACTTCTGTGGTCTTTCCAGCTGTTGCAGGTGTCTTGTAAGGTACACCCCAAATGGGGCACTGTACTCTATGATGGGTCTGATGAGTGATGAGTAGAAGGGCACAATTACCTCTTTTGATCTGGATGCAAACCCTTTTGTGATTAGGTGGGCCACATAGATGGACTTTCTAACCACTTTGGCGATGTGATTATCAAAGGAGAGATTACTATCTACTTGGGTCCCCAGATCCCTTATTATGTCTTCCATATTTAGGGGACTTCCACCTATGTGGTAGTTTGTGGGTACTTTGTTTTTTCCAAAGGGGATGACTATGCACTTTTTGTCATTTAGCTTGAGGCCATGATTTTGACACCAGGTATCTGTCTCAGTGAGACCATTTTGGAGGATGTCAGTGTCAGCCGGAGAGTCAATTATAGCCCCTAGTTTGCAGTCATCTGCGAACTTTGTCAGCCATAGTCCTCCTGTGCTTGCCTGTACCTCTGAGAAGTATATGCCGAACAGGAGGGGTCCTAGGACTGAGCCCTGGGGAACGCCACTTGTAACTGGTTTAGATTCGGACCTAGCTCATGCAACTCTTACCATGTGGGCTCTGTCCAGGAGCCAGTTGGCAACCCATCTCATGACATAGGGGTTTATGTTCAGGCTGGTGAGCTTGTCTATAATACCAGAATGGGGAATGGTGTTGAAGACCTTTGCGAGGTCTAGGTAGGCTGTGTGGACCACCTTTCCCTCGTCTATAGCCTTGGTAACTGTCTCAAAGAAGTCCACCAGGGTTAGAAGGCATGATCTGCCCTTAGCAATGCTGAACTGGGTAGGGTCCAATGTTTGGAAGTTCCCAATGTCTGTTAATGAGTTCCATGATGATGTGCTCCATAGCCTTGCAGATCAAGCTAGTCAGGCTTATAGGCAAATAGTTCCTGGGGTCTGTTGTGGCTCCACCTTTGTGGAGCAGAATAACCATTGCTATGCACAACTCTATGGGTATGTAGCCTGTGGAGAGGCTGAGTTTGAACAGTGTGTTTAGGTGAGGGGTTAGTTCATCTTTGAGCTTCTGTAGGATGCAGCCAGGGACACTGTCCGGTCCCATTGATGCTGTCTTTTTGGCTTTGGAGAGGGCTGTTTTAACCTGAGTGTCTGTGATTTCAGAGGCTCTACATTCATTTGGTATGGTTATGGGCCCTTCTGGGGGTAAAAGGGGGGTGAAGTTTGCACTGAACCTGTCTGCTAGGATGTTGGCAATATTGGTCGGTTCAGTGTATTTTGTGCCATTCTGCACTAACTCTGAGCAAATATGAGAATTGCCAATTAGGTTCTTGACATAGCTAAAGAATGCCTTGTGGTTACCTTTGGAGTCATTGGCAATTTTTCTTTCAAAGCTAGCCTTGGATGATTTTATGAGGGATCATAATTTTTTGCTGATACTCATCAGGGATGTCTTCCCTTCTTCAGATTTTACTCTTTTATGTACCAGTTTTCTCCTTCTATTGTACAGCTTGTTTATGGCAGTGGTCCACCAGACTGGTTTCCTTTTCTTGGAGGAGTGAGTCTTGGTTTTTCTTGGGATAGCTCGATCCATGCATTCCTCTATGTTCCCGTAGAGTGCATTAGAAAAGGATTTTGCAGCTTGGACAACATTATCCTTTAGTATGGGGGCTTTGAAACTTTCCACCTTGGTATTGAGTAACATGAAGTTTGCTTTTAGAAAAGTTTTTCACGGTGGTTTCCTTGACCGGGGGTGGGGGCAGAATGTTAATATTCCAGAGTGATTAGTTTATGGTCAGATCTAACCAGCGAGGGGTTGACCTCTGGTGTGGAACACTGGTCGCCCATGTTGGTGATGACCAGGTCCAATATGTTGTCACCTCTGGTGGGGGTGTTGACCAGCTGATCCAGGGCATTTGAGTTTATAAATTCTAGGAAATGTTGTGCAAGGGAGTTAGCACTTGACTAGTTCTCCCAGTTAATGTTTGGGTAATTGAAATCACCCAATATTAGGGTGTTTGGTAGGACCTTTATGTTTCCCAGTGTTTCCAGAAATGTGGAATGGAGGTCCTGGGACATGGTGGGTGATCTGTAGCAAGCTACAATTTGAATTGCTGTTTTGCCCATTGTTAGTTGCACGTGGATGATCTCTTGAGCATCGTGCTGTGCCACTAACCTGGAGGTGTGGGCATCCTTGATGAATATGGATACGCCCCCGCCTTTTGTATTTCGGTCCGGGTTTTGTGGCCGAAATGTATAGTATAATTTGTAGCCTGGTAGTGCTGAGGTGCTCTCTGGAGCCTTAAACCAGGTTTCAGTTACTGCACCTATATCGATTTTCTCCATACTGAGGAGTGCCTCGAGTGCGTGCATTTTGAGGTGTAGACTTCTGGCATTGAGTAGCATTGCCCTCAGTTTTTTGTTACTTGTGCTATTTATGGCAGTGGGTTTGTCTTTTGAGCCTTGCCTAAAAAAGCACTATGGGGTTGGCAAGAGCCTTGGCCAGTATTCGAAACCCTAAGGGAGACAGGTACAAACATCTCTAGTGAAGCAGTGTGGCTTGTCGAGCATGTCATCCCAGGTGGACAGACACTGCATCCCCTTTGAATGACACCAGAAGCTTAGCCAATTGTAGAAACTGATCATTTTTTCTTTATACCTTGGTATCATTCTTGGTGAGGGCAGGATGCTACTCAGGGTTAGGGTCATACCAGCCTGGGCTATGTGATCAGAGAGATCTTTCATGTCTCTTTTCATGTAGTCCAGGGAGGTACAGCTCAGGTCATTCACACCAACATGTACAATGCCAGAGTCATATTTGTGCTTGTCCTGGAGTCACCTGAGTACTTGTGTTATGTGGTGGATCCTGGCACCTGACAGGCAGCTAACAGTAACTTTCTCCTTGTTCAGCGTAGTGAGTGGGATGTCAGTGTGCCTGACTATAGAGTTACCTATTACTAATGTGTTGGGTATGTTATTTTGCCTTAAGGGCTGTGATTGCATGGCACACTGGTTTTGTGTAGTATGTGTTTCATGGTTTGTGGTGGGGGGTGGAGGTTGCTTGGATGTCTGCTTTGGAGGTCTCTGTTGCTTTTGCAGATTTTTATTTAGAATCTCCAAGTATGTTTTAGTGTATCTATGTGTGTTTTTTGCCGGTGCTGGTTTGATAGGTCTATGTGAGACTGATGGTGTGATGCAAGTAATGCCCTTCTCCTCTTGACTGTCTGATCCGGTCTTGGGTTGAGTGAGCTTAGCCTCCAGTTTGGCTGTATAATTGCATCTCTCACATGTATTAGTGTTTGTTGGTAGGAGGAGAGGGTTGTCTGTGTACATGAGGCAGTTGTAACATTGCCAAAAAATGCCCAGATTCACCAGTTGGACTGGAGATTACACCTGAAACTGCCCTTTGGACATGCCTGGATAGGTACAGTGAACTGTTTTACTGATTGGTTGGTAAGGTTGCATAGAGACACTTGTCCTTCTGTATGGTATGGGGGAGTATAGTGCTAGGGTTTATTAGTGCTAGCTATGAGTTTTGAGCTAGTGCCAAGCTGAGAAATGAATGGTTTAAGTGCTTAAGTTGAAAGTTTGTCTAGTTCTAAGGGAAAAATTGAAGAGGAGATTTTGTAGAGCCTGGAATAGCCTGGAACAGCCACATGCCATGCACAGGCCTGCAGTGTGGGGTTCCTTGCTACTGTTGCATGCTAGTCATAATTACTTATAGTGGGACTTGAATTGGGAATTTTAGTGACAACATGAGTCACTTCACCACCAGGCTGGTGCATGATCAAGTTATGCAGAATGCAACAAGCAGTAAACATCCAGCATGCAGTACTTCATTCATGCCACAGAATACCCCCACACTCATCCAAGCACCTTCAGCAAGCCAAACACCCTCTTGATGACAATATGGGCCTAGGACATGGATGTGTTATATGTTTCTTCTGCAGGTCCAAGTGGATTTCTCACTGGTGTAATGAATCGTGGTTCTAGTGGATATCCAGCATCGCCTGGAAAACAAAAGAGAGAAAGAGAACGGGAGAGAAAAAAAGTTTGGTATTCAGCAATACATTTTAACATGTGCAACTACTTTAGTGGAATATAAAAAAATATTTTCCAGTTACCAGCAAAATGACCACTGGGTATACTACCATGTATATGGTAGAGTGAGTTAGTGTGCCAGATGTGGGAATCATGTGCACTGCCAGGATACTGGGCAGAGACATTGGTGATGCACACTAATCCATCACATACTGCCTGATAATTGATGGGATGGTAGCCCTTCCTATTGTGGTCCTTGCCCCCTGTGGACCAGAAGGGACCCAAATTGCAACATAGGTGTAATATATCATATTACATATCTCAAGGAATGCTGTCAGCCCAGAAAAGGCATGCGTAGTCCTGGCTTGATCCTGAGGTGACACTGGAATATAGGTATACTGATCCACACGTGCCAAGAGCACATCCAGGAGCTGCTACTGTATCCTCATGGCAGAGGCCACTGAGATCCCCAGTGCGTCTCCAGTCTGTCTCTGGAAGGTCCCCATAGCAAGTATACTGAGGGCTGTACATACCTTGTTGTTCACAGAGATCAGAAGTCCATCCATTCTTTGAGTGCCCTTATAGGGGTTAAACATATCCACTAAGACTACTATAATGTCCCTGTCCACTCTGAACCAATCAAGGATTTCCTGATTGTCAAAGTTATAATGAGCTATCCTTTGTTTATATTTTTTCCTTCTTGGACAGTGAGCATCACTGGGTGCAAAAAGTTTTGGCCCAGCCAATACAAGCAATTCAGACCTAGAAGCAGCAAAGCTAGCAGTAATTAACAGCATTTTCTCTGACTGAAATTCTAATAGATTTGGTAAGGCTTCCTCTTATATAGTGCGTCTGCAACCAATGGTGAAATGTGGGAAAACTTAACTGTGAATCACAAATGGTGTAAAACATGCTTCATTAGCATATAAAGATTTACATCATTCCTCATTTCCATCTCATTATTTACACATTTGCATAAGCACATTAGTGCTCATCTTGCATTTGTGTAAATGTCCTCTGTAAAGTGCAGCTCAACTGTGTTCATCCAGGAACAGTTTAGATAACCTAAGCTCATCTGTGAAAATGTCTGTGAAAACCAGACATTACTTCTGGATAGGAAAGCACTCATTTTGTTGATCAAAGAAGCTGTCTAATTTAATTCTTCAAGTCAGATATTATTTTTGTTTTTTATTCTCCACAAATACATTGACAGTTAGAACATTTCTGTTCTTTATATTTTTTAGATAATTTTTCAGTAGGCATTGATCTGTCATCCACACCCACTGAAAACCAATCCTGCATAAGTTTTAATTCATTCCAACTAATTATACAATAAATGCCCATTACTATTAAAATGTGTGCATGCTACTTGGACAACCAATCAGCATGCCCACTGTAAATCAAACATATCCTAATAGAAAAAAGTCTGGCTGCTCAAGTCTACTCGAGCAGCCGACTTTATATTAGAATATGCTAGCATGCAAATAACTTTTACATCTGACAGGCACGGCCGGCCTTAGGCATAGGTAAACTAGGCGACCGCCTAGGGCGCATTACAACCGGCCTTGTAAAGGGCGGAATTTTATGAATTTATTTATTTATTTTAACAAATGCATTTTTGGTATTTTGCGATCTTCTTGGCGCCCTTCACTCAGAGACGGGGTGCCAAGAAGATCGCAAAATAACAAAACCATAGGGCGAAGGGAAGGGGGAAGTGCCCTCCCACTTTTATAGCATCAGGTTGGCTTCAAAGAAGGTTGGGTGGAGCTTGATGATGTTCGAGTTACTGTAAGTTGCAAAACAAGTGAAAAATTCCACGTGGTGTTCTCGCTGCTTCCACGTTCAGACCTCACAGAGAACTGTTTTTTCCCCTGTTCCCAAGTTCATATGTAAAGGTATGCTTGTGTACTAAAGTTGCACATAGGTGAAATATTAAAGCAAAACGCAACAGCGTACATAAGATGTGATTTTTGCATTTGCTTGCGCCCAGTTAAAGAGGTATGTCAGTTATTTTAGTTTTCAGAAATCTTTTCTTACTATGCAACAGGCTTCAGTGATGCGATGCAGGTGAGGAAACATCCTGCTGTCTCTTGAATGGATTTTGGTGTGTAAAAGTTGCAGACTGTTGTAGTGCCACAGTGCTGTATTATCTCATTTTGGGAGTCACAAAAGTGGTAGTTACAGTAGCATCCTAGCCACTGCCAGTCCCATGGCGTATGTTAGTGTTTTTCTTCAGTAGTTGTTGAGTTTACTACTCACTGATGTGCTCTGGGAGTGACGCCTACCGTGTACCCCTCACATCCATCAAGCAATGTAGTGTATCCTTATGGGGTTATTATTTACCTGTTATGCTTGCAGTATAATTTATGATGTATTTTTTCATTTAGGAATGTTGCTGAAATTTGATATGTAAGTCCCCATCCCTGGATTTTTAACTAAAAATGACTTTACTTTTTGCACTAGAAAACAAGGTTGGGGGTACCTCCTTACATGCAAGATGTCTTAGCAGCTTTCCAGTTTTGCTATGTGCTGCAGACTTGTATATTAGTAACCTGTGCTGCAGTCTAACTTTCTTTTTCAACATAACTCTAATTAAATTTGCAGAAAAATACAACCGCTTACACTGGTGTTGTATGTAGAGGGAGTTGCCACCCCCCCCCACCAACCGCTCCCATCTGTTTTTAGTAAAATGATAACATTAGTTTTTATTTTGGTATTGTGGGTTAAAAGGGATGGCAGACTCTTCACATATGACATATATTTACAAAATTCCGTGCCTGTTGTGTACTGATGACTTCTACAACATTTATATATATATATATATATATATATATATATATATATATATATATATGTGTATGTATGTGTGTGTGTGTGTATGATCATTCTCAAAAATGTATGCAACACAGGAGCATGTATTATGTAAGCAATAATACCTGACAAGGTATGTGTAATTGGGGAACTAACACATGCCCCAAGGTGTTGAGACAGTTTCCCCATCTTCATTTGTCATACTTGCTGTACGTAATTGTTGGTGGAGGAAATATTTTACATCCAGCATAAGGTGTATAAATATTTAATAGTTAACACACACACATGACTTAAACGCATTCAGAAGCACAGACACACCCGTGTCCAGCATTTACAGCCACTTCATTTTAATACACCTCAGATGTGCTACTGTGGGCAAACAAATATTGCATTGTTAATAGCACAACAGTAGTATACTTGTTTTTGATGTAGAAGTTGTGGGTTCTACTCCCACAGTGGATAAATGCATTGCTGATACTGTACTGTGTTGTAAAGTGGGTGGATACTACAGTCCTTTTAATAGGCCCTAGGGCCAATAGCCTAGTACCTACCTATGAACCTATAAGTTAAAAAAAAAAAAAAACAATACACACATATATATATATATATATATATATATATATATATATATATATATATATATATATATTCTGCCACCCATCATGCTCATGCATCAGTGAAGAGAGGGGTTAAGGTCATCATACGTGCGTGTGTAGATTAGACTTTGGTTCTCACTGTAGTAACATAACATCATGGCATGGTTGTTAAGGTTTCTGCTACACAACTCCAAGGTCTGTGGTTAGTTTCTGATCTCTATTCCCTTCTCTGTGCAGATTTCCATGTAGATAGAGAAGAATTTTGGACTGTTGTCAGCTTTATCTAAGGGAGGGTTGGGTGTGTGTGTGTGTGTGTGTGTGTGTGTGTGTGTGTGTGTGTGTGTGTGTGTGTGTGTGTGTGTGTGTGTCTGGGCAGTAATATTGGTGGACTGTAATGACAGAAGTCTTGAGTGGCCTTTTATTTTTGACATTTTTTGAAATGGGTAGTTATTGGTTCATACATTTTGTTTCATTGCTTATTAAACGAAAGTTTAAAACTACAAATTTAAAACATAGTCTAACAAGCGGTACTGTATTATACAAGGAATATAATTCAGTACAATCAGGAAAGTGAATCCAAGAATAAGTATGTGTATGCATGGCCCTAAAAATGTGTGCAAGGAGCCTGTTTTGAAAACAGCCCAAAGGTAAACTCAGTTCTCCACTAGCCAGATGCATTTCTATGAATGTGGATTTTCATGCCATTTCAATGAATGTGAGTTTCAAGGGCAGAGAAGTTTACTGCTCATGCTAAGTCTCTCTTCATTGTGAGACTGTATTGTTTATTTAGGAAATGGCTGTCTGTGTTTGTGCTATTTTATTTCAATATATGTAATCACTGTAGAAGCGAATAAGAGAACAGTATGCATGGTAACTGTTGAGAAATAACCAAATAATGGAACATTGGAGTGGCTGAGGAGGGGGCTGCTTCTGGGGGGAGGGGGTTGCTGCTGTAGTGGCTGCTCTGATGGGGGGGGGGGTAGTCTGTTACCCTGCTAGGGCCCTATTTGACAATGATCTGGCTCTGGTATTTAAAGTAGAAAATACATATGCAAAGGTAGTTGCAACTTAACTACATTACAAGGTATCTTTTTTTCCCTATGCATTAAAATAATTTAAGGAAATGACTGGGGTGGCTTTCTTGGGGGATGACTCTGTGGGTGTGGCTCAAATAGGGGTGTTTCATGAGTGCGGTGTGGGTGTGGCTTAAGGGCCGACAGAACACTACTTCGCCTAGGGCGCCATTTCAGCTAAGGCCGGCCCTGCTGACAGGGCTAAAATATGAGGAGTATAGCAAAACATTCTGTAAATGTCTGGGCAGTTTAAATGTATAACTACCATGAAAATGATCAATTATACTCCCAGTAGCCATATGACATGTCTAAACTGCCCAGACTTTCAAAGAACATCCCTAATTTTCCTCATATATTGCTATCATGTCTTACTTAAATGTTTTGACTATGTAAGTGGTTAAAATTTCTTAGCATGAAAAAACCCTCTTATGCTGCATTGGACTGATGTACTGTGCAATACATCAATATGCAGACCAGAAAGCAGAAAAATACTAAAGGGCCATTATATAATGATATTATTTAAGAAAGGTAAGCAATTATTTCTTGAAACTAATGTCATTATATAATAGCAATAATCCATTTCAGAGTGTGGATATCAAAGGATTTACCCATGGTTGCCTTTATTTAATCACTCAGGCCCAGTTATGGTTTATTGTTTAAATATTTTACAGATCTTTATAAGATTTCAACTTAGCCTTAATTAATAGCTCAGATGTCAATGTACAATATTAAGTAACTGGTTCCAAAGGTAGCTTTTCATTACAGTCTTACTGTTACTACATTGTCTTGTCTTTTTATTAGGATGCTAGTTAATAGCGAGCCAACCTTGAATCATGCATTCCTTAATGTCGCTGTATAGCAAAGACAATCTATGTTTCTTCCTAGTTGATGATATTATCACTTCCAAACAGATACTATTAGTTACAGCCACAATAGTTCGCAATGGAGAAACCAAATAAGGGTATTGAGACCAAGACCGCTATTCAACACACAAGAACACTTTAATAATGCAAAACACTAACAGTGCGTTTTCGAAAAGGTTTTTTTAACTTGATATTTATGATTATATATTATTTTTAAGTCCATTTATACTTGTTGTCCTTTACTATTGGTGTTTTTAAACAAGTCATTTAAATATTTTATTGTCATCAACTGCTTATTGGTTATTGTTTTATAGCACTATGTATAAATTACTGCCAACACATTTCAATCAGTTTTTGGTTTCTGAAGAAGGTTTTCGAAAACGCACTGTTAGTGTTTTGCGTTATTAAAGTGTTCTTGTGTGTTGAATATCGGTCTCGGTCTCAATACCCTTATTTGGTTTCTGCATTGTGAACTATTGTGGCTGTTATTAGTTTGTTTTGTTCGCTCTTCCATCGGTTAACTGATTCTTGGTTTGTTTTGATGACGGAGGTACCAGGGGCAGAGTCCGAGCATGAATTCAACAGTGGAGGGAAAGGAGAGTTAAGGAAAGTTATCGGTCAACTTTCCCAGTTGGTTGAGTTATTGACACCTGTGTGCCACTCTATTGTGTCTATTGTTTCTGATCGTAATACATCAACAGTGATGAACAACACGCAACGTAATGACTCAACTCCACTTCCGGTTACTGTTTCTCAGAATGCTAATGGAGGATTGTCAAAAGTTAAATCCAAAAGTGGAACTATTACTTCTGGACAACAGCCCGACAATGAATACGATGAATTTCCACTACTTTTGCGAAGTAGTAGGACCGAACAGGTTGAAACACCTAATGCGGGTAACTCGGACTCCCGTGGACAGTCTAAGGCTTCCAAAGAACGAAACAAACATAACAATCAAGGTGACTTTTCTCATTCTGACAGTGTTTTAGAGTACAATGCCTTTTTGGAAAAGTAATTTTCTTTTCATGCTTCGATTTCAGATTCTGATAGTTCTGAGAGAGTTACCCATACTTACAAAGAGAACTTGGATTTATTATTTTTTTACATGGACAAGTATAAGAGATAGGGGTGTGATACCTACTTTCTGAGTGAATGTGTAAAGAAAAATATAGTGCCTAAAGGTTTGCGTCTGTGGAAATTTCCCAACAGGGTAGAATAAAGTTCAAAATTTCACAAAGAACTATTACAAATATTCGATAAATGTGGTTTGGAAATAGTGAAAGCATTAATATCAGAAAATGAGAGGGTTAGGTCTTCTCTATTAATTAAAATGAACGCTTTAAACAGCAATATTATTAACAACCTTATGTTCACTGTTGAATCTGAAAAAAGTTTGTACTATGATATTTTTGCACAGGTTGAAAAAGAATGTATTAACAACATGAAGAGGAAGGTAGGGAAGCTGGAAAGAGATGTCCGAGAATACCGTCTAGGGACTGCTTACCCTAAACCCTTTCAATGGTTTTCATAACCAAATTGATCAAGGTATGAATAGAACGGTACAACCTGTACCAATAAATGAATTAGATAGGCAACAGGAATTGGATGAATGTAATAATGAAGTCCCTTTAGAATTTTTTACACGTCTTCGGAGGTCCGACAGGTTACGCAATCGGAACCCCACATCCTACAATTAAAACCCCAATTATTATTACAGGAGAAACTACAGAACATAAATCAACTAGAACCACTAGCATGTATACAACAGCGGGGGAACATTTTTGAGTACAATAACTACAAAATTTTCAACTACAGTTCTATTGATATTCAAACAGACCATTTTGGTCTGTTTTCAAAAGGATTTAAGTTTATTCCTTTTAGAAAGGCAAGTGTTCCTAGGGCTATAGTTGATTTGAAATTATTTATAAGAAAACAAAACCTAGCACTTATTCATCAAAGTCAAGAGAACACAACCCACACGATTTCGGAACTCAAAAAGAAAAGTACTTTTAACCCCCCCCTTACATCCTCAGTTGAAAAATTTGGAGAATTTACTGGAGAGGGAGATAAGAAGTACTATAAATTCCCACAAAGTATTTTCCAATTTATCCAACAGTGAATATAGTTTGTTAAATACACTGAAGAACAACAAAACTATTAGGATCATGCAACCGGATAAAGGGGGTGGTACTGTTTTGATGGACTTGATTTTGTATGAATCCAAGATGAATGATTCTTTACAAGATATATCTAAATATTCTAGAGCCTCTATCAACGAGGTTAACATTTCTAAATCAAAAATAAATTTGCTTATTAATGACTTGTTGCTTGAAGGTTCTATAGATATAGAAGTTTACAATTTTTTACACAACAAAAATCTGAGGGTCCCGACAGTATTTGGTATTCCCAAAGTCCACAAGGACTGTAGTAATCCACCTTTACATTTAATAGTGGCTTCAGAAGGATCAATCACCACCCCCCAGCTAAATTTATTGATGTGAAATTGAAGAAACTTTCTTATTCGAGTCCCACTGTATTAAAAGATTCCTGGGACTTCCTTAGACAAGTAAAGCCCCACTTATTTTCTGAGGATATTATTTTTATTACTTTGGATGTGGTAGATCTTTTTGGTAGTATACCACATGAAATTGGTCTTAGTTGGCTGGAAGAAAGTATGGTGGCAAGTGGTAATTTTTCCTCGTATGATTTTAGGGTGTGATTATTACTCATGGAGGTAATTCTCAAAAACAATTTTATGTACTTCCAAGGGGAATTTTTTAAACAAGAAAGGGGTGTGGCTATGGGGGCAAAATGTGCCCCCACGTATGCCAATTTTATACTTTCATGGTGGGAGGACCTATTTATCAATAATAGTGTATATGTTAAGAGTTGGGTTTTGTACAAGCGTTTTCTCGATGATATATGTATATTTTGGAATGACACAGAAGAAAGATTTTTTGAATTTTTAACATATATTAAAGGGACAACAGAATTTTTGGACTTTACATACACTTTAAACAAACAAGAGTGCATTTATTTAGATGTTTCTTTGAAAAAGTTGAACAACACCTTTTCTTCCAGGATATACCGTAAAGAAACTTTTTCAAATTCGTATCTTCATTTTAAGAGCGGTCACCCTTTTTTCCAAAAAAAGAATCTAGTTAAGGGACAGTTGGTCAGGATTAGCCGTATGACCTCAGACGATTCTGAATTTATAAGTGACAGTCACTTAGTAATGAAAATATTTACAGGGAGAGGTTATCCTGACCATTTAATCAATGAGATGTTTTTTGAGGTACAGGAAGGTAGAAAAGGTAGATTGCTTCCCATTTTGGGTCAGGATGAAAATTTCCCTTCTAATTCTACAGAAACAATTAATAATAATTTGACTCAAGCTTATATAATGGATTATACTGCAGATTCAACTGTTATAAAACAAACAGTCAACCGAGAATGGGAGAGGTTTAAGCAAATTTCTGATTTACCTTTTTGTAATTCACAACCCTTAAAATTTACATACAGGAAAGATAAAAATTTTAAGAATATTTTTGAGTTTGGGGGTGGTGGACATTTATTAAAAGATTCTCGTAGATTAGGTACATTTAGATGCGGTTTTTGTTCTCAGTGCCAGTATATTTGTAATAACTCTGACATAGAAATTCCCAGTAGGAACAGATTAATAAAAAGTCTTACACACTCTAACTGTAACACCATTATTACTATAAATTCCCACAAAGTATTTTCCAATTTATCCAACAGTGAATATAGTTTGTTAAATACACTGAAGAACAACAAAACTATTAGGATCATGCAACCGGATAAAGGGCGTGGTACTGTTTTGATGGACTTGATTTTGTATGAATCCAAGATGAATGATTCTTTACAAGATATATATAAATATTCTAGAGCCTCTATCAACGAGGTTAACATTTTCTAAATCAAAAATAAATTTGCTTATTAATGACTTGTTGCTTGAAGGTTCTATAGATATAGAAGTTTACAATTTTTTACACAACAAAAATCCGAGGGTCCCGACAGTATTTGGTATTCCCAAAGTCCACAAGGACTGTAGTAATCCACCTTTACATTTAATAGTGGCTTCAGAAGGATCAATCACCACCCTCCCAGCTAAATTTATTGATGTGAAATTGAAGAAACTTTCTTATTCGAGTCCCACTGTATTAAAAGATTCCTGGGACTTCCTTAGACAAGTAAAGCCCCACTTATATTCTGAGGATATTATTTTTATTACTTTGGATGTGGTAGATCTTTTTGGTAGTATACCACATGCAATTGGTCTTAGTTGGCTGGAAGAAAGTATGGTGGCAAGTGGTAATTTTTCCTCGGATGATTTTAGGGTGTGTTTATTACTCATGGAGGTAATTCTCAAAAACAATTTTATGTACTTCCAAGGGGAATTTTTTAAACAAGAAAGGGGTGTGGCTATGGGGGCAAAATGTGCCCCCACGTATGCCAATTTTATACTTTCATGGTGGGAGGACCTATTTATCAATAATAGTGTATATGTTAAGAGTTGGGTTTTGTACAAGCGTTTTCTCAACGATATATGTATATTTTGGAATGACACAGAAGAAAGATGTTTTGAATTTTAAACATATATTAAAGGGACAACAGAATTTTTGGACTTTACATACACTTTAAACAAACAAGAGTGCATTTATTTAGATGTTTCTTTGAAAAAGTTGAACAACACCTTTTCTTCCAGGATATACCGTAAAGAAACTTTTTCAAATTCGTATCTTCATTTTAAGAGCGGTCACCCTTTTTTCCAAAAAAAGAATCTAGTTAAGGGACAGTTGGTCAGGATTAGCCGTATGACCTCAGACGATTCTGAATTTATAAGTGACAGTCACTTAGTAATGAAAATATTTACAGGGAGAGGTTATCCTGACCATTTAATCAATGAGATGTTTTTTGAGGTACAGGAAGGTAGAAAAGGTAGATTGCTTCCCATTTTGGGTCAGGATGAAAATTTCCCTTCTAATTCTACAGAAACAATTAATAATAATTTGACTCAAGCTTATATAATGGATTATACTGCAGATTCAACTGTTATAAAACAAACAGTCAACCGAGAATGGGAGAGGTTTAAGCAAATTTCTGATTTACCTTTTTCTAATTCATAACCCTTAAAATTTACATACAGGAAAGATAAAAATTTTAAGAATATTTTTGAGTTTGGGGGTGGTTGACATTTATTAAAAGGTTCTCGTAGATTAGGTACATTTAGATGCGGTTTTTGTTCTCAGTGCCAGTATATTTGTAATAACTTTGACATAGAAATTCCCAGTAGGAACAGATTAATAAAAAGTCTTACACACTCTAACTGTAACACCAGTGGAGTGGTTTATTTAGCCACATGCCAGTCCTGTTCATCTTTTTATGTGGGGAAGACCAAAAGAAAACTAAAAAACAGAATTTATGAGCATTACTATGAAATAGGAAGACAGAACACCAACAATGCCCTATTTTGCCATTCACAAATTTGTAATCAAGCTCTTTTTTATTTTTTTGTGTTGGAGGTAATACCCAAAGAGGTGAGGGGTGGCATGTGGGAAACCAAATTAGAATACAGGGATTTATTCTGGCAATTAACCTTGGATGTCACGAGAGCACCAGGTCTAAATGACATGGTCTCGCCTCTTCCTGTTTTAAAATTGAGAGCAGCAAAATTATAGATAAGGTGTTTAGGTAATTAGTTTACTACAAGTTGACAGATTGTACATTGTTTGAAATAAATATTTAAATGTTCATTTTAAATTATAAGATGAAATTACTGGTATGAAATTTTAAGTATTATATTATGTCCTTTTATATGAAAAGTTTTTTAACTTGATATTTATGATTATATATTGTTTTTAAGTCCATTTATACTTGTTGTCCTTTACTATTGGTGTTTTTAAACAAGTCATTTAAATATTTTATTGTCATCAACTGCTTATTGGTTATTGTTTTATAGGACTATGTATAAATTACTGACAACACATTTCAATCAGTTTTTGGTTTCTGAAGAAGGTTTTCAAAAACGCACTGTTAGTGTTTTGCGTTATTAAAGTGTTCTTGTGTGTTGAATATCGGTCTCAGTCTCAATACCCTTATTTGGTTTCTCCATTGCGAACTATTGTGGCTGTTATTAGTTTGTTTTGTTCACTCTTCCATCGGTTAACAGATACTATTAGTTATAAATCAATGACCAAAGTAGTAGCTGCAATATTGTGCCTTGAAGAAAGAAAACCATATTCTCAAAGCTGAAGATGAAAAAAAACTCAAAAACCTCTTCCTTTGATATACAACTCTAGCAAGCTGCTTGCTAAAACTATAAAAATCAGCTTGCTGCATGTACTATTACTGCACACTAACGACACATGCAAAGTGTTTTCAGTGCTTCAGCTTTAACCACAAATGCAGTACTGGCATTAAATATACGTACTGCACTCACATACTATCGTGTCATTATATCAACCGACCAGAAAACAACTCTCTCAGCTTTATTTTTGGTATTTTACTATCAATGCAGGAAAAACTACATTACTAGTAATTTAATGATAATAATATCATAACATAATTATTATCAAGAAAATATTCAGTTTTAAATTACTCAGCTAGGTTTTATTTGCCTTTAACTTAATCATGGATAAAAACTGATTATTTGGTCAGCCCACTGGACAAGATAAGGAAAATATGAATGACAAAGTAAATAAATAGTTAACTACTAAATAAATGAAACTATGCATATTAAGACATGAATTTAAATAGAGCTTGATAGTCTAGCATTACAACAGAATGATACCCAGCACATGATGCAATGCAAATTATAAACATCTTTAAAAGTGCACGTGCCAAAAATGCATATTGTATAGAAAAGAATTGTGTGAATTGTTTTCTTATCCTGTCACATTGTTTCATGCAAAAGATCTAACCTGAATGGCTTCCGGAAATGTATTCTTGAATATTATTTCATTTACAATATAATGTGCAATATATCTGTCTATTTTAGTTTAATAGCAAGCACACACAAGTGGAAAGTCCTTATAATTTAGCAGAATTTCTGCAGACTATTCCAAAAAATGTAAAGACTACTACTCATAAAGTTACACCAATCTAGCTCCAGGTATCATTCATTAGTACCGTCCCTGATGAAACTATGTGTTACCGATCTAAATACAGAGAATAATGAGACAGACATTAGCTGTTCTGCAAGGATTAACATTCTGGTGGTGTGCCTGTGACATGACAAGTGTGGGAGCAGGGATTTAATCTCAGACAGTAAAATATTTCCCTGACAAAACCAACAATGTGATACTATTCCCACTGTAATTGTCAGAAAGAAAGGAAGAATGAAAGGAAAGTGTGCTGACAGCTCGCTAAAAAGAAGTAATGAGCACTGGAATCACAATTTATTGCCTGAGGAATATGTCAGACATCTGACACTGGGCAAAAATGTGAAGGCAAGTTTGGTGAAATCCTTTTCTGTAAACAAACTTGGTTGTAAATAAAAGCCAGCATTACAGTATTGCCATGGTGATATTCACAAATACTCCGGATGCATACATGGATATCCTTACCCTTGACACCTCCTTTAAATATTGTGGTCACTGCTGTACTGACACCATGATTGGCCTGCAGTCTATAAGTAATTGCACAACATAGTCAGAAAAATTCAAACCTTCAATTACTTCTTCATAGCCTTAATTGCAGTTATTTAATAGAAAGTACAACTTCAGGGCTGAATGTATAGATATGAGTGCTTATCATACCAAAGTTTATTAACTGAAAGTGGAATGAGGTTGTCCTAAATAATGAGTAATCTAGCAATTGTAAGTGGTTATTCCTTTGCTTGAGGAGGAAAGAAGGAAAGGTAAAAAGGCAAGAGAAAAAGAGTACTCCCTGCATATTTCATGAAAGAAGAGAATCTCTGCCACATGTTGGTAATGTAACATCTTTTGCACTGTGTATCTTGCAAGTTCATGAAGTTATTCACTTGAATTATTTCTCTTCGTCATTTTCTCCACTGCCTCTTTAAAATTATTAAAGATAATCATTTCAGTTTTAATGTGTATTCAAATACTGTCTGGAAAATGAAATGGCATTGTTATGCTCCTGGAATTAGGATTACCATTAACTAGCGTTCATTTGTTTTTTTCAGTAAATCAGCAGACTTACTCCAGTATACATTTTGACCTAAACAACTACGATTTTCTCCCAAACAATTTTATGACTAGCTTTTAATCATGGTTTAGTAGCAGTTTTGATGGGCTGTTCTCAGGACTTTGCTGTTTTCTCCACTGTGGTGCGATCTTGGAGTTGGTATATTTTAAGTTGGGGGGTGGGGGCGAAACCCCCCACTTTATTTTGCCTGTACATTTTTTTTTTTTGGATCAGCAAATTTTTTCCCTGGGGGAAAAAAAAATTGCTGATCTGTTCCTTCAACATTTTAAGGTTCACATTTTTAAGTTCAATAAAGGAGAGTTTGCTATTTTTAGCGTTCGATCTTCTGATATAGACACGTGAGTTATATGGTTCAAACACAGTACAAGACAATGTATACAGTGCAGAATATTGTGGAATCCCTATTCCAGACATTCTGTGCAAAAGCTGTGTAAAAGATCTGCAAGGGTACATGAGCTGCCATTTAAAATAAACAGTAAGGGGAAGTGTGTGTATTTTATAGGGACACACAGATGAATTGTAGAAAGGAACACAGGGAAAGAGGACAGATGAAACATTGCAATGCACAGCAGATGAGGGCATGTAAATGGAAGACAGCTGTAGGAGGAAGACAAATCACAGATCAACATGGTACAGTACAGACTGCACAGTGAAAATGCATATTATGTGACTGTTATACAAGGTGACATAACAATAGAGAAGATGTCTTTGTGAGGTGAACATCCTGACATGAACAATGGAGAGGACATCTTCTAGGGATGTAATATATAAGTGGGGTTGGGAGCATTTTGCAATGCTATGCAAACTGATTTGCCTGAATATGAGTGTAATGTCAGCAGTGGTCTCCAACAAATTGGACACAGTTATAGACTTATAGGCAACAGTAAAAGAAGCACACACAATCAGGGACAATATCATAATGATACTACCATAAATCCCATGTCTCTGATGCAACATATGTGATTCTGAGTGATCATAGATGGTTCTGCATGAATACATTTTACAACTATTATGACATGCCAGCAATCTATGAGAGTAATCAAGCACACCATCCTGACAC